>NC_141907.1:81798809-82100065 GCF_057802395.1 Ceratotherium simum simum
CACTTACATGTTTCCTGACTCCCCAACTACAGGGACTTTTATTTTGTACTTTAGTCACATCTGTATTATTTCATATTACTTCTTCATGAGTTCTTTTGAAAGATGACTATTATAATCAGAGAAAAAAGATGTTTTAAATTCTGATAAATCAAGGTTAACCTATAAAAAGACATCAAAGCCATCAAACCATGAATTAGTTTGATATTATTAAATATAATGTGAATATATTATAAGAGTACTGAAAGAACTGTTAGAAATTTGAGGATTTTCCATGCAGTTTGGAGTAAAAAATAAAGGATCATGTTTACCCAAATTCCTCTCCTCCATAGGTAGGACGACCCTATTTCCTACATGGCCTAGGACAGTTCCAGTTCATGTCTGTTGTCCTGGTATAATCATTATTTATCCAGCTTGGACAATAAATTATATGGTCACTATACCTAGAAGGATATCTCATACAATTTCCCCCCTTTTTTCTGGTAAAAGAACCCCTCTGCTTGGGAAGTACCCATCCTATGGGGTTCCAGTAGGGCTTAACCCACACACTGCTGCTCCCCCAACCACCGCTCCCCATAGATAGACACCTGCCTCCTGCCTGGCCAGGTAGAATACCCCTATCTTGGACCACAGTTTAGGGATTAGCCAATGACCCAAGCTAGTCAATCAGTCATTCCTGGGACAGTTTTACAGAAGCTACCTGGAAAAATTCTCTTTTACCTGGGTTTGCTCAGCCAGTTGGATATGAGCGTTGGGGTGTCAGTGACTACTTAGCCTGCCGTGAGGAGAAAGCCTGTCTTGGAGCGAGAGAGCCACAGGGATATCACTGAGCTCCTCCATCCAGCCACGCCTCAAGTCAGCTGCATTCCAGAATTCCCAGTTCAATAAGACAATGACTTTTTTTACTTACCATTAAAATAGTCCTAATTAATATACCCTTTCTTCAGCTTCCCTTCCAGTGTATAACATGAACCCCTAAAAGAAATTGAACATTATGTGGAAGCCCATAAAAGCAGAGGTTTCCATTCTTTAGATCTCTCTAATGGAAAGTAGAACACATATTAGTTAAAGCACGTAATATTTATTAACTAAATCATTGTTACAAATCTAACTGTTAACCAAACCAAGTGCGCTCACCTCCTGGTGAGTTAAATAAGACTCTACAACAGTGGAAGCTGTAAAGTAAAGTGTATTTGCAGCAAATAGGAGGCCATGAGGAATCATTTCCAAAGTCGTGGCGTCCCCGAACAAAGGGAAGCAGGAACTTTTATTTCAGTTGGGGAATGAATATTCAAAAGGGAGAGGCGGGTATTCGCTTGCACAGGCTCAGTTGGAGAACATGCTTCCACATGCACTGCAGGTAAGGCAATGAGGCCTAAGCTCCTCCTGGAGAGATCTTAGCATTAAAAATAAGGCAAAGGTCATGGGCATAGCTCTTGTGGTGAGGCTTGGTCTGGTTCAGGGTGGTTGGTGGTTACATCTCCTTAACATACAAAAGGAAAAGAAACAATTTGGAAAAACAGTTAATTGCTTCCAAACCCACCTTTGAGTTTCTAGAGGCCCTAGTCGGTGACAATAGTACATCACATGGCAATCATTCATTAAAGGTTTGTTGAATGAGTGAGTAAATCTGCCCCATGTCTTGGGTTAGTTTTCTTTTTATTTGGGCTGTTTAGAGGGAATTTGCATTATCTGGTTATCCACCAATAATGGTTTTTCTTCCACCCACACGTCGGGAGGAGGAGTTCTTGACCTTTTAGGGGAGTCTCCGGAACTGTCATGGCAGCCACCCCCCTGGAAGAGGGGCTAATGCATATGGAATTCGTATGTAAATTACAGAAAGGTCAATGTCCTCTAGAGGTGTAGAGCAGAAGGCTTTGTTTTGTGTTCCCGTTACTTTCATTGTCATGGTTGAAGGTCTCAGACTCCGGTGTTATGTGTATCTTGTGGGATGCCAGCAAGACGCTTCTTTGATGTAGTGAGGTCTCCAGCTGTGATTCCCCTGCTCATGTCTGGATGCCAGTGAGATGCTCCATTGATGCAGCAAGGTCTCCAACTATGATCCCCCGCTCATGTCTACCTAGCTACCTATCTCACAATCTGATCCAGATGAGATGTTTCCTCATGGATATTAAATGAGAGAATACCTGAGATACTACAGGTAAAAGCAGAGGGCATGGCACACGGAGGCATTAAGAATGTTAGCTATTGTCGTCATCATCACCCGAGTTAAAGAGTCATGTCGTGGGATATATGGCGGTAGAGTGGAGGTTGGAGAGACAGGGTTTGGAGCTCACCCGCCTGTGTTTATACCTTGCTTCCACCGCTTACTGGCTGTTGGCCTTTAAAAAGTAACTTCATGGTTTCTGAGTCTCAGTTTCCTATTGTGTAAAAGGAAGATGTATTCATTTAACAAGTATCGATTGGTTGCTTTCTCTGTGCCAGGAACCATTCCAGGCCCCTGGGCTCCACAGAGACTGAAACAAAGAGCCCTGCCCACATAGGGTGTAGACTTACCAAAATGAATGTATCCAAGTGTAGAAGTGTGTCAGAGATGTTGACGGTGATGAGGGCTGTGCCTGGAAGTAAAGCCAGGACGGGCGTAGGGCGGGGCAGGACTGCAGTCTTAAATAGGGCGGCTATCCCAGTCCGCGCTGAGAAGGCGACAGCTGAGTGAGGACCTCAGAGTGGGAAGGGAGCGAGCAGAGGGGGAAACAAGAGTGAAGGGGCCAAGGGGGGGTGTGTAAGGAGGGGAGCATGGCAGAGTTGAGTGCGGGGAAGTAGGAGGAGGAAGTCAGAGCAGTGGCAGGGACAGATCTCATGGGTCTGTCCTAAGGACTCTGACTTTCTCTGAGTGAAAGCCTGTTGGAGAGTTTTGAGCAGAGACGTGACTGGACCTGACTTATAGGGCCTTACTGACTACACTGCTGAGAATGGCTGAAGGAGGACAAGAGGGGAGGCAGGGAGGCTATGGTAATAATTCAATGTAGATGGTAAAAAGGACCCTGCCTGTAATCATGATATTTTCCTTCCATCTCTCAGAAAATTATTATAATTACTTATTTTATTAGAATTGGCAAGTGCTGGAAAATTATTGTACTTAGTATACAAATCTGCGATGCCTGCAATGTGAATGGCAGCTCCTTATCTTGTGCAGTGCACAACCTGCACAACCACAAGTATTGGTCCCGAAAGAGAGAGAGAGAAATTAAGGATGACTTCCAGGTTTTCCGTGTGAGCAACAGGAAGGATGAAATTTCCATGAACTAAGAAGGGTAAGACTATGAGGAAGGTTTGTGTTAGGGGCAGGCAGGTCTGTTCTGAACACATTAAATTTTAGATGTGTGATGTTGAGAATAACAATAGAATCTGTCTCATGACTGCTGTGAGGATTAAATTAGTGTGTGTAAGCATTAAAAGCAGTTCCTATAGTTGCTCACTATTCCCAAATACAATTCCAAAACTTCAATCCAGACTAATCTCCTATCATCAAAGTATAAATAAGGATGTTGTTATTTTATACACACACACACACACACACACACACACATATAAGATATGGTTTGATAATACCATGTACATGTGTGTGTTTGGGGGGTTTTGTTTGTTTTGTGAAGTCCTCTCTCCTCGTCCTCTGGTGCACATAGGGTCTCTTTGTCCTGATGGTAATAATATGCAAACAAGTGAGAAACCACATCAGAAGAGAATTGATTATCTTTCAGAATGTCTTTCTGTTTCTAATCCAACCTGAAAAACTAGGAGTACTCAGATCTAGGTTGTAAAAATGAAATTACATTTTTGTATTTATTACCTGAAATACCATTGAAGCAGAATATTTTGATGTGACTGCTTAAAAATTCCCCTGTCAGTATGGAACATGCTTATTGCAATCAAGTGTGGCAGGCGTCTCTCCCATTGACCCTTCTGTTCTCTGGACCCACCAAGCTAGACGAATAAGAGAGGGTTTTGGGGTAAGGTTAAGTATAAGAGACTCTTTTGGAAAAAAACACAAACAAAAACAAAACTCTGTAGCGTTAAGCTAAGTGGTGGCAATTCTGGAAGTCTTTGACAAGGGAGAGAAAAACGACTGACATGCTAAATGGTCTAACACCAGGACACTTAGTCCCGCGGGGCATGGGACCCAGCTCAGGAGCCACACACAGCAGGCACTGTCACCACCTCTGAGCTTTAACCAGGTGGCCTGTTTTGCACATTAATAATTTTTAAAGCTATTGAACAGTCAATATTTCTAAAGTACATTTATATATACATATAGAAATATACCGTTTGGGGATACTTTTTGTTTTATATAAATATGTCACATATTTTCAACAACTTATTTAAAAATTTTATAATGAATCATTCATTTTGAGAAGATATGTTTAATATATATAAATAGGATAAATAATAAAGAAATGAATGCCTGTGGCACCCAACTGAAGAAATAAAACAAAACCAATGCCTTCAATGCTCCCACTGTGCCCCTTCGTGGTCAAACTGCCTTCCCTCCTCCAAAAGGTAATTATTATCCTGCTGTCCTGAAATTGGCATTACATGTTCCCTTGCTTATCTTTAGTTTTATCACATATGTATCTACAAATAATAATTAAAGTTTGCAAGTTTTTGACCTTTATACATAAGTAATTGAGCTATAGTTATTTTTCTGTGACATGCTTTTTTTTAATGAGGTTTTTTTTTTTTTTTAGTGAGGAAGATTAGCCCTGAGCTAACATCTGTTGCCAATCCTCCTCTTTTTGCTGAGGAAGATCGGCCCTTTTTGCTGAGGAACATCCATGCCCATCTTCCTCTACTTTATATGTGGCATGCCTGCCACAGTGTGGCTTGATAAGCAGTGCGTAGGTCCATGCCTGGGATCCAAACCCGAGAACCCTGGGCCGCCGAAGCAGAGCGTGCGAACTTAACCACTACGCCACTGGGCCAGCCCCAAGCGACATGACTTTTTCATCAACATTATATTTACAAAATAAATCCACGTTGAAATTTGTAGTTCTCATTCAATTGTCTTAAATACTGTATAGTATTCCACTGTGTGAATAGATGAAAAGATATTTTTCTTTTCTCCATTTATTGGACAGTTTGGTGGTTTGCAGTCTTTTACTTTTACAAACAATGTTGCTATGAATATTCTTGTCTCCTGGTGCACATGTCCAAAAGTTTCTTGGACCTATACCAAAGATGAAATCAACATGTTATAGGTTTATCGAGTACTCTCACATACTGACAAAATTGTCAAGCTCTGACCATGCCAAGTCTTGGCAAGGATGTGAAGCAACTGAAACACTGTTACAGTACGGGTGGGGGTATAAGATGTATAACAATCCCAAATGGCAAAGGCTTCGTGAAAAATGAGTGCTCTAATACATAAATCTTATGCAAATAGCTCATTTTTTACGGCTGCAAACCGAAAGGATACATTGTTAGTAAGAAATTCCAGAGCACCTTAACCTGGGGCTGGTCAGTGAGCATTCTGTTAGGGCCCTCCTACTCCCTTTCGACAGGCATGCGCAGGCTGGTGGCAATGGCCTTCGGCTTGTCCACGGTAAGGTCCCTGAGGCCATGAGAGCCTCATGGTTGAGAAAGACTTCCATTAGCAAGCTAAGTCACCTAGATCTAACATTTGGTTTCCAGGTCGTATTTCTTACCACACCCCCCACACCTTCTTGCCACACACCTGCAGGGTCACAATGCAGCGTGGTGGCAGTGACCAGACTGTGGACAAGCTAAATCAATCCCAGGTATCGGAAGGATGGTGCAAAAATGCACCATCAGATTTACTATAAGTACCAAATTCCTTTCAAAAGTGGTTACACATTTTAATACTGCCACAGACGTAGATATAGAATGTATGTTGCAAATGCCTTCTCCAAGATTGTGGCTTGTCTCTTCGCTTTCTTTATGGTAGCTTCTGATAAATAGAAGTTTGTAATTTAAGGCAGTTAGATTTATGAATGTAGTTAATTTTATCAATCATTCCCTTTATGGTTTGCACTTTGGGGATCTTGCTTAAGATACCCTTTCCTACCTTGAGGCAAAAAAAAAAAAAAAAAGATTCTTTCCTAGATTTCTTCTAATGTTTTGCCTATCACATTTTTAAAACAGCTTTATTGAGATATATAAGATTCACCCATTTAACGTTTACGATTCAGTGATTTTTAGTATATTCACAGAGTTGTACAACTATCACCACTATCTAATTTTAGACCATTTGTATCACCCCCAAAAGAAATCCTACACTCATTAGCAGTCACTCCCCATTCCTCCTTACTCTCCACCTCCAGTGCAGGTCTGGGCAACCACTAATCTACTTTTTGAATAGTTTTGTCTATTCTGGACATTTTATGTAAATGGAATCATACAACATGTGGTCGTTTGTGACTGGCTCCTTTCACTTAGCATAAAGTCTTTGAGGCTTACCTATGTTGTAGCATATATCAGTACTTCATGCCTTTTAATGGCCGAACAACATTTCACTGTATGGATATACAGTCATGCATTGCTTAACGACGGGAGTACATCGTGAGAAATGCATTGTTAGGCAATTTCGTCATTGTGCAAACATCATAGAGTGTACTTACACAAACCTAGATGGTATAGCCTACTACAAACCTAGGCTGTATGGTACTAATCTAATGGGACCACCGTTGTATATGCAGTTCATTGTTGAAAGAAATGTTGTTATGCGGCACATGACTGTACTACATTTTGTTTATCCATTCATCGGTGATGAACATTTGGGTTGTTTCCACTTTGGAGCTATTATGAATAATGCTGCTATAGACATTCATGTGCAAGTTTTTGTGAAGACTTATATTTTCATTTTTATAGGGTATATTCCTAGAAGTATATATGATGGGACATATGGTAACTCCATGTTTAACTTTTTGAGGAACTGCCGAACTTTTTCTCACAGTGGCTACACGATTTTCATTCCACCAGCAATGCATGAGGGTTCCAATGTCTCCACATCCTCCCCATTAGTTGTCATTGCCATCATTCTTATTATAGCCATCCTAGTGTGTGGGAAGTTATATCTTACTGTGATTTAATTTGCATTTCCCTAATAACTAATGATGTTCAGTATGTTTTCATTTGGCCAATGGGCCACTTGTATATCTCCTTTGGGGAAATGTCTATCCCAATCTTTTGCCCATTTTTAGATTGGGTTATCTATCTTTTTATTATTGACTTTTAAGTGAACTTTGTATATTCTGGATACACAGCCTCAGTATCTCTTAATCTCTCTTTTACTGTCCATTTCTTTGTGTGTATATGCTACACTCTAGGTAATTTTTTCAATTCTATCTTCTAGTTCAGTAATTCTTTCTTCAGCTATGCCTAATATGCTATTTAGGAGACCTAAAAATATGACCAGGTAGATGTTAAATGATTCAAAAAAGACTTCATCGTACCAAAAATATAATAATTGTAATTTGAAACAATTTATAGAAATGTTCTGCTTCTTGATATCAATTTGTCAAAATTACTCAAACAATACATTTAAAATCTGTACATATACTGTATATAAGTTATATCTCAATTAAAAATATATATATATATAAGCTGAGACTAAGAACCTGGTGCAAATACTCGATTGATGGCATAAATAAGGTGGGGTGGAGAAGGTAAAGGCAGAGATTGTAGTAAGTTTGAGTAGAGAGAAATGGTCATTCAAATGTACATCAAAGGATCAATACATGAATGAACAAATGAATGAACAAATGAATAGATAAGATAATAGATAGATAATAAGATTGATTTTCATGTACATATAGCTTTGTAAAACCAGTATCACTATTTTGTAGTCAAACCTCATAAAGTTCTACACTTCTTTTGTTCCTTGGTTGCTACTAGTGACTACTATCCCCGTCTGTTGGGCAGAGCGTTCTCTGTTCTTGCAATGCAGAGAGAGCTTCCAGGCTGCAAGGATTGTGAGACACCACTGCTATAACCAAGGAAACATGGATAATCTCCTTTCCTGATTTCTCCAATCTCCTCTTTTGAGAACATGATTTTCTCTGTGCTAAAGTGATATTTTAACATGACACCCAGGAGAATAACTTTCAGTCTAGTAGTTTTTATGCCTTTCTGGCCAGCAGAGGTCAATAGTAGGGAAACTGTTCTGAACGACTGCTTCTGCCCTTTGAGGCACTGTTCTAAAAATGTGTTCAGAACACAGTGAGTCCCCTGGCAGGTTCACAGAGAAAAGCAAAGAGATTTTGGTTCAATATACATTTCACAAATTTGAAATAAAAGATTGTGATTTTCATGGAAATGCTGTTATAGTCTTAACAACCAATTCATTCTTAAAACTTGCACTGTGCTTTATCACAAGAGTCAGCTCACGTTAACATTACTATTAGTTTTATTATTTCTCTAATTGATAAAAATGGACCAGAGGCTCAAAATGGCTTTCTGAAATGAAAAATAATGATAAAAACGTATCATAAATGTAAGAACTCATAAAAATGTTATAACTGTAAATGGTGATCCGAAACTCAGTGCAAATACAGAATGTGAATTTATATGCTCTGGTTCAAGGTAATTTACAAATGAGTAATTTCCTACAGGCAGCCTAAAAAGAAAATGCAAAAAGGAAGCATAAGTGATGAAAATATTAAATTGAATTTTATTGAGCCAATAATCCATGTATCCCTATTCCTTGATACACTTTTTTGAAATTTTGTAAAACAGTGGTGTGAAGCCAGCAGAACTTTCACATAATTTTCAAATAAAGAAGAGTGACCTCTATTGTAAACTGATGAACATTTTCCACACAAGCCCTAAATAATGCATTTCAGGAGGGAACTGATATATTTTGTCACTAAAAGCAGAGACCAAAATTACTAAGACATCGTTCATAATTTTAGTCCTTATTGAAAAATTAGACACAAGCCATACTATTGCTAAGTTTATAAAACTTCTGTAGATACAAAAATACAGTGCTTGAGAGTAAACAGAATGAGCTGTTAGACATAATTCCTTTATCAAACGGAACCACTGGATGTCACATAATGACAATGACATATGATGTGGAAGCACTGTCACACATTCATGTGTTTGTGTGTGGATGGAACTACAGATACGCTGAGCATGAATCCACACTTGCATATGTGCTGTCTATCTATGAGGGAGAAGTCTTTGTGTGTGTGTGTGTGTGAGAAAGATCGGCCCTGAGCTAACATCTGCCAATCCTCCTGTTTTTGCTGAGGAAGACTGGGCCTGGGCTAACATCCATGCCCATCTTCCTCCACCTTATATGGGATGCCACCACAGCATAGCTTGCCAAGCAGTGTGTCAGTGCGCGCCCGGGATCCGAGCCGGCAAACCCTGGGCGGCCACAGCAGAGTGCACATTTAACCGCTTGCGCCACCAGGCCGGCCCCGAGGGAGAAGTCTTGATGGTATTTGTTCCACTTAGTACTGAAACCCCATGCTACTGTAGAGAAGAGATTTTCATTAACTGAAAATTCCTCTGTGAGAAGTGACACAGAGTGGGAAAAGTGCGTTTGGGTCAGTGTTGGCAGGTGTGGACATCTAGGAAGGGGGTTTTGACGAGAGTAAAAGAATTTGCTCTTGGATACCTGACCCCACATTACTACATTCACTCACTGGCATTCAATGCTACGTGACTCCTGATCTTGATTTGGGGCTGAAGGAAATAATGGCAAGCATAAGTGTGATCAAATTATATACACAAATGATAAAACTTGTTTAGCATGCTGTGTGGAAAAACAAATGGGCAGTGACTAAAAAAATTCCACTTCTCCACACTGTCATAAGAAAAAATACTCACATGAGACCATATATAGAAATTCAACTTCATTCAAAACTACTCACATGCGACCATTTATAGAAACATTTCTACATTAAACAACACTATTAATGCCAGGAAGGACTAAGGAGATTGTCTCATTTATTGTCTGAGTAAGGACATTTTTAAGAGTGAAAGGAGGCACTTTTAATAATTTTATTGGGATAATAGACATAATCTGAGTCTCTCCCAGAGATGTATGGTTACCCTAGTAAAGCTTATTTCTATGATTTCAAGTGATTTGTTCAAATATTATACATATAATATTTTCAACATATGGAATAGCTAGCATAAAATTATCACTTCAGGGATGGAAAAATCATGATTTTTAATGTTGAGAATAAGCTATCAATATTTCTCTAAAAGACTGAATTATGACATAAATGATTTGATTGCTGAGCATTTCAATTTTTTCCAATCCTAGATGATTTTCTTCACTCATTGGAGAAATAAACTGATCCTACCTAGTGAACATATTTAAAAATTTTAAGAACATGCTAAAAAAAACCATTAAAAAAAATACTTTCTAAACCTGAAGTCACCCTGACTGGATTTAATAATCCATCCAGCACTATCTCCCAAGATGAAACATCCAACCTTGAGTTTCTAGTTTATTGTTGATGGAGAGGAGAGAGCATTAGTCAGAAGTCTCACCATAATTTCTCCATAAACATTTGAAAGATCCACCAAACACTTGCTGACTATCTCCCAAACCTTTCATTGTGAGTTAGAATGTTGTAATTTAATAGAACAAAGAGAAATATAAACTGGATGTAAAATCTGGGCAATGGCTCAAAGCATCTGTAGCTCCCTTTGTGAAAGATGGTAAACAAGTATCATCCTCTTACTGACATGAAACTAACAGTAATAATGATAACAATGATGTTAACATATTATGCTTTAGTTTCATTCTTTAAATTATGATGAATCTTTTGAAAATGTTTACATTTGTTGGTGATTTGTATGATTCATACACAAAGTAAATGGTCCACAAGTGCTGAAAGATTAGAAACTTTTTAAAAATGATGGTTTCATGCCACACTTAAGGCTTGCAGCTTTAACCATAGTGCCTAAGCTGTAACCAAGTTGCAAAGGGTTGAGAGAATGGATATCTTTAAGGCCTACATTACTCCAACTTGTTCTGTCAGAATCAACTCAGGTATCATCTTTTACAAACATCTGAATATCTTCTATGAGCCAGAGTTACAACTATGTAGAAAAAGCAGACCTTGTCCTCAAGGAACTTCAGAGAACCTGTGACACCTCAGAGGTTAAAGCACGATGTTAGAGAAAACTCAAGAGGCTCTAAAAATGTACAAGAGAGCAGCGACCAAGACTTGGGCAAAGCAAATCAGGCAACTGAGCCCCGAAGGCTGAAAGGGTGGAGAAGGAGAGCATTCCCTGCGTGTGCAACACAATTTGCACAAATCTGGGAGGTGAGAAAGCACACACCGTACTCACAACCTGCAGATCGTTCAGTACGGCAGAGCACCTGCCGGAAAGGGAAGAGAGACACCGATTCACAGGGTTTTTACGAGCTATGTTACAGAGCTTCACCCTGAGCACTATGGGCAGCCACTGAAAGAGAGCAAGAGAGTGACACGATTAGATTAGAGCTTTAGAAATACTCTGTAGTGTGGAAAATTAATTAGAGGGTGGCAAGAAGAGGCAGGGAGACTTGTGTAGAGGCTGTAATAGCAATGGGATGATCTAAGAGCAATGCTAGCAATAATTACGGAAATGCAAATGAAGAGGAAATTAGAGAAAGGGAGTGAATTTTGACATTGGATTTGGGTCTCGAAGGATGAGTAGAAGTTTACCAGGCAAGCAAATAGGAAAGGGCATTCAAGACACAGGAAAGACAAAGGAAACTGAAAGGAAAAAGACATATTCCTGAGTAGTCATATATAGAAGAAATGAGATGTGAAGAGAAAGGTGGCTTGGGAACAGGTTGGAATGTCACTTGGTTTTTTGAGCTGGGGAGTGACATGCTGTGGTCTATATTTTAGAAATTGAAAATAGGGTGAAGGATAGATTTGCGTTTTAGGGAGATGCCACCCTACAAAGCCCCTTTAGGACAGCACATCTGGTCATCCCACAGCACCTCTGGATCTCCATAGGAATTCCTTCAATCCCAGGAGACATTACCAGAAGAAGGGCAGGCCAAGATTTCCATAATAAAATACTTTCAACAGACCCTTCGGGAACCAGGCTAGTTTCCTAGGTTTCAGGGTCTCACGTTGGCTCTGGATCTTCGGAGCAGACCCTGTCGGTTGGGAACTAACAGTCCTCCTTCTTATGTCTCTATTTTGTTCAGGTACCCCTTTTCTCTCCGTGATCAGATGAATCCTGACTGATCCAAGCTAATCACAGTGGTATCATTTCCCCTCAAAGTGGTTGCTTTACTATAACACCTTTACTATAACACCAATGCTGGCAAATGAGATAGGAGAGGATCTTCTGCAAGAGTGGGAGTCTACGAAAAATTTCTTAGCTTTTTGAAAGAGACACAAGGAAAAGACTGTCCCTTTTTTGTGCTTCTATCAAGATGTGATGCCTGTTGATCCTACAGCTTTCTTGGGATAAACAGGAAATGCTGAGGATGGCTGAGGAGAAAGATGAAAAGAATCTGGGTGCTTGGTTTCATCACTGAGCCTCTGAATTAACCAAGTCCAGAATCACCCCATCGTGGAAATTCTTGCCATGTGAGCTGAGTTTCTCCATGGTTTTAGCCAATTTGAGTTGCATCTTCTGTTCTTTGCACCAGATAAAATCCTCTAACCATTCAGAACTCCTTTTGGAGCGGAGAAAATAAACGGAAGGTGTAGGAGTAGGAGGGAAATATTCTTCTACATTGACTACATCTCTTCAAGTTCGCCCTCCCTTTTCTTCTCCTTTTCCTCACTGACTATTATGACTCCATCAGCTGTCCTGGAGCCTGCTCTGTGGAGGGAAGCAGAATGCTCGGGAGAAGGTCAGGAACAGTAACTGACCACGCTTCCCACCTGGAGTGTCTGACTGACTGATGCAGGAGTGGGTATGTCACTCCTGGCTGTTCAGAGGAGTCCTGTGAGCACCTGTTCTTTGTACAGGGTATGGAAGAAGAGTCATCATCTTAATGCAAGGCCAATTTCACACCAAGGAGTGGGATGAAAATGTCACAAAGGGCCATTGTGAGCAAAGTTTCCCTTAATTGGGTGGCATAGCTAATTTGCAGCACCCTACCAGCAAGCCAGCTGCACTCCCACACAAACGTGAGAAACTGAGTGAGAGGCTGTGAGCTCCTGACACAGGCTCGGATTTGTGATTAGATACACAGAAGAGATGCCACAGAAAATGGTTCCTGGTCTCTCTTACAGCACAGCATGGACTCCAGCAAAGAAAGCTGTTTGACAACTTTTGATTTCTATGTCTCATCTTTTTTCACATTTTAATTTTCTGAAATTGGGATGCATCTCACAACTGATGTGTAACATTTAATGTGGTATTCTTTTCTAAAGATGTTCTTAAATAGATGTGTGTCAGCCGATGTGCTAGGAAAAGCAAGGACAGATCCATTCCCCTCAGGGGTGGTAAACGTGCTGGTCAGCCGGTCACCTCTGTGACAAGAAACCTCCGTAACATTGCTTATGGAAAACCTCTCCCTGGGGAATGTTGCCCACGGAGCTGTGTGGCCTGGGAGGTCTGACCTCTGCGTGGGCAGGAGAAGTGCCTCTAGTGGCACGACTGTGGGGCCCCTGAAAGTGGGGGCCTTCCATGCACCCTGTTTGGCCGGAAATGCCTGCATTATAAAGTCATTCTTTTGGATCTTAGAATGACTCGGCTTGTCTTTGACAGTTTCCCATTGTATGATTTTCGAGTTGAACAGCAATAAACTCTTTTTTCAAGTAAAATATCATTGCAAATAATAGTATATAAATAGATATTTTCAATGGGTTCCTTACTTATTGGAAAATATTTTATTCTCTGCGGAACTTATGAATCACCTCCATGGAACACTGTTTGAAAATTGCTACTAAAATCCACTGATAGATATATGGACATCATAAAGTTCTGAGGGAAGACTCAGATATTAGAAACTCTCCAAGTTACCTAGTCCAATCCTCATTTTACTAATGAGGCTGCTGAGGCTCTGAGAGGTGAAAAGGCTCACCGACAGTTAACACTTACCCAGGCGCTGACTGCGGGGGTCAGATCCTGGGCCAACTGACTCCGGGTCCCAGTCCTGGTAGGACAGTAGGGGGCCATTTCCAAGAGGGGGGCAGGCAGAGGTCCACACCCGAGTCACCATGTTGCCTGGTACTGGCCCTGGGTCCTCTGTGGAAATGCCTGCCATCCAGCCGCCGGAGCTTCTGCAGCCATCTCGCGCTTCTTCCGCCTCTCTTCTTCTGCTTGTGCCCGCTGCTGTCCTCAGGAGGACGGCCATCTCCACACAGAGGACAACAACCTCACGTAAACAGCCCCAGCAGGCTCCTACGAAGCAAGGTTGTATGGCCAAGTTCCACAGAAGGCAGACTCTTTTCCTGCTTTTCTCCCCTCCTGGGTCCTGGGAATGTCTTCACAGAAATGCCTGCTGTACTCCTTGGATCATCCTCCATCTTTTTTTCCCAAGAACCAGCTCTAAGGCACAGTGGAATCTGAAGCCTGGTTGGAATCTGTGCCCCGTTCTAACTCTGTGAGCTGCACATTACTTAACATGGCGTCGGTGGCCATGTTATAAAATGAGATAATGACAGCACTGGGCTTATGGTGGTGTGGTGAAGATTCACTGGGATAACACAGCTGGAATACTTAGCATGTGGTGAGACACAGTCGTACAGGTACCTCTAGTTATTAATAATACCAGTCGTTGTCTAGTTTGACGTGTTGAGTGGTTGTTTTGTGTAAGGCATATACCTCTTAATACCAAAAATATTTTTGAAAAGCTGCATCTTTTACATTAGGTTAGAGGGTAGGGAGTAATCTGGTTGGACTCTGCTGCAAACCACCTGTCACCAAACTAAGGAAGATTCAGCTAAGATATCCCCTATAGATGCTTTGCTCTAATCCCTGCTGATAGAGTCAGCCCAATTCCTAGACATTGTGATGCTAAAATACCAACTCTGTTCCATAGGGAGTTGGGTGATTGACTTTCAAGCAAGCAGCATGAGATATTGTGATGTATAATAAGAAAGATATATTTGGTCTTTGTCCCATTCCTGGCACAGAGCTCCTAAAATCTTGGAATTTCCCAAGTGATAAAAGCGATAAAGGAGTTACTCATGAAGTAGGGTACTGTTTTTTATTATGTTTGTTTTTTTGCAGGGAAAGATTTGCCCTGAGCTAACATCTGTTGCCAATCTTCCTCATTTCTTTTTTTTTTTTCCTCCTCAAAGCCCCAGTTCCTGGTTGTATATCCTAGTTGTAAGTCCTTCTAGTTCTTCTATGTGAGCCGCCACCATAGCATGGCTACTGACAGATGGGTGGTGTGGTTCTGTGACCCGGAACCGAACCTGGGCCGAGGAAGCAGTGAGAGTGCTGAACTTTACCCACTAGGCTGTCAGGGCTGGCTCAAAGGTGTTATTCATAATAAGCCCCTTTCAACCACACCTGAACTTATGTTAATGCTGTGACTTTTGCAAAGCCACTAAGGATGGGGCTGGTTGGCAAGGGAACCAACTCTGTGATTAGAGGGTTGGAACTTTCAGCTCCACCTCCCCGCCTCCAAGGAGGGAAGAAGAGCTGGAGATTGAGCTCAATCACCAATGGACAATGATTTAATCATTCATGCCTATGTAATGAGGCCGCTGTAAAAATCTCTGAAGCTCTAAGAGCTTCTGGGTTGGTGAACCTGTGGAGGTGCTGGGAAGGTGCCTGGAGAGGGCATTGAAGCTCTGTACCCCTTCTCTCCTAGTTTGCCCCATGCATCTCTTCTATCTGGCTGTTCCTGAGTTATATCCTTTGTAATAAACCAGTTATCTAGTAAATAAACTGTTTTCCTGAGTTCTGTGAGCTGTTCTAGCAATGATTTATGGCTGGTCAGTCAGAAGCCCGCTGACAACCTGGACTTGCAACTGGTGTCTGAAGTTGGGGTGCAGTCTTGTGGGACTGAGCCCTTAACCTATGGGATCTGATGTTCTCGAGGTAGATGGTGTCAGAACTGAGTTAAATTTGTAGGACACCCAATTCCTCGGTGTGGGAAATCCCCCCACACACATTTGGTGGCCAGAAGAATTGAGTGTGTTAGTAGAGGAGAAAATGGCTTTTTTCCTTTACACATTGTTTTGGGGGTTCCTGGTTATCTTGCACTCAAACTACACTTAAAGTTATAGACAGAAAAAAGCTAAACATGAGAGTGCTCTGAAAACATGGTTTACAATCACCTCTGTCATATATCTAATTTCCAAATATTCAGATTTGTCGCTGGGATCTCTATTCTGTTCCACTGGTCTGTTTACATTGTCATCAATACCACTCTGTCTGCGTTACTATGGATTTCTAATTTGGTATGTAGCAAAGTGAGCCCCTGACCTTTTATTTTGCCAGAATTTTCTTGGTCCTTTATGCTTCCATATACATTTTAGAATTTACCTTTCAATAAAAGGAGAAAAAATCCCACTGAGTTTTGATTGCATTGCATTGATTGCAATATGCATTGATTTATTCTACTAATTTGGGGACATTTGATAGCTCTAAGATATTGAGTGCTCCCAGCCCAAAACATGATATGTGTTTTTACTCAGATTGGTTTCAATTTTTACAACATTTTATAATTATCTCCACAGCAGTCTTGCACATCTTTTGAAAGACTGATTCTTAAGTACTATTGTGTTTTTGTTGCTACTTAAAATAGTATCTTTCTTCATTACATTTTTCGCATTTGTTGCTAGTGTGTAGGATTGCAATGGATTTTTTATGCTGTCACATCCAGCAATCATGGCAAACCCATTGGTTGGTTCTAATAATTAGATATAGGGTCCCCAGGAACTTCTATGTGGACTCTCATATAATTTGTGAACATATAATTTGCTTCCTCCTTGGCAATCTATATACCTTTCACTTGTTTTTTTATTTAGCATTTTTTTAACTTACTCTGCTCATAGGATCTCTAGTAGATTTTTTTGTATGTGTGTGAAGAAGATCAGCCCTGAGGTAACATCTGTGCTAATCCTCCTCTTTTTGCTGAGGAAGACCAGCTCTGAGCTAACATCTATTGCCAATCCTCCTCCTTTTTTTTTTTTCCCAAAGCCCCAGTAGATAGTTGTATGTCATAGTCGCACATCCTTCTAGTTGCTGGATGTGGGACGTGGCCTAAGCATGGCCAGAGAAGCGGTGTGTCGCTGCATGCCCGGGATCCGAACCCGGGCGGCCAGTAGCGCAGTGCGCTCACTTAACCGCTAAGCCACGGGGCCGGCCCTCCAGTAGATTATTAAATAGATACAGTGAAAGTGGATATTTTGTCTTGTTCCTGATTTGTAATGAAATGCTTTTTACTTTTCATTATTACATATAATGTTACTGGTGAGTTTTGGTAGAAACCCTTTATCAGATTAAGAAAGTTTCTCTTATCACTAGTTTTCTGAATGATTTTTGTTAGGAAGACGTGTTAAATTTTATCTAATGCTTTTTAGATTAGAGTTTGAGATGATCACGTGGTTTTTCTCTTATCAAATGTTCATGTGGAGAATTAGAGCAATGGATATTTATCAAAATTACAAATGAACATGGTTTAAAGAGTCGAATAGCTCTACGACATGCCCGCCAGCAATGCACGAGAGTTCCCGTTGCTCCACATCCTCATCCACGCTTGGTATAATTCTCAGTATATTTCATTTTAGCCATTCTACTGGGTATGAAGTGGTATCTCATCATTTATAAAATTATGAGCCCTGTAGTTCCTGCTGGGAGTAAAACTAACAAAAATCAACCAGCGTAGGGTGAGCCACACCACGATGTTTGTAAATTGGTAGATAAATCAACTTGCATAACAATAGCTCAGCCCAAAGTCAATCATAAGGCAGATTCCAAAACTACTGTGACTGACTATTCCAAGGGCTTTGTGAATCTACTATCTGTAAACTGTATCTGTAATAACTTGTGAATCTACTGTTTGTAAACTAAATTAATAAAATTATAACTTTATGTGGGTTCTAGGATTTTTTTTTTACTTTAAAAAGGGTGTCTTGTGTTGGCTAAGAGCACAGGCCAAGGCCTGGGTTTGAATCCTGGCTCTGACAACTATTATATGTGGCCTTGGGTAAACTCTGAAACCTGAACCTCAGTCTTCACATTTGTAAAATGGGCATAGTTGTAGGACTCACAGAATAGGGTCATTTTGAGAATAAAATTAGATAATCCATATAAAGAGTTCAGTCCAATGTCTGGTTTGAAGCATATGCTCATTAAAAGTTTAGTTATTATTTGTCAAAAAGTTGGGGTATTAGTTGCTTCCCTAGCAGAGGAGGAGTAAAGCAGTCATGCAAATCTTTATACAGAAACTAGACAAAATTGAAAACAAAATTTAAGACATCTGAAAGGCATCCCAAAGTAGACAAAATCAGAGGAAAGTTTAGTCTCAAGAAACTGTAGTAGGCAGGGTAAAAACTGCAGAGACTGCACTTCTTGACCCAAGGAAATTGCCCAACTCCCACGGCGATGGCTGCAGGAAAATTATAAAATTAAAGAAAGCTGTTATGTAATCGATGGCCTTGGAGCCTATCCAAAGTAATGATGTTATGAGTGCTGGTCTTCAGATGTATAAAGAAGGGGAGATGAAAAGAAAAAATGTTTACCCAGAATCGCCCCAGGACTCCATTCCTGGAGGACGCTATGATAAAGGAATTAAGGAGTATTGCCTGGTTGGGCAGTGACCATTCATTCATTCATGTGTTCACTCACCTCCTCATTTATTTATTTATTTATTTGTTTGTGAGGAAGATCATCCCTGAGCTAACATCCGTGCTAATCCTCCTCTTTTTGCTGAGGAAGACCGGCTCTGAGCTAACATCTATTGCCAATCCTCCTCCTTTTTTTCTTCCCCAAAGCCCCAGTAGATAGTTGTATGTCATAGTTGCACATCCTTCTAGTTGCTGTATGTGGGACGCGGCCTCAGCATGGCTGGAGAAGCAGTGCTTCGGTGCGCGCCCGGGATCCCAACCCGGGCCACCAGTAGCAGAGCGCGCGCACTTAACCGCTAAGCCGTCGGGCCGGCCCCCACCTCATTCATTTATTTAACCAATTTTTATCAAGCACCTATGATTTTATTACTAAACGTTAGCAATATAAAGAATTTTTTGGTTGCCACTGTTGACTCTTTAGACACAGACTGGACCCACTCCAGAGGACTCTAAAGGTCTGCTCAAAAGCCTGCACCCAGTCTTGGCTTCCACCTGCCTCAAATCGTCACCTGCAACAGAGAGAGCACGGCAGCACCTGCGCTTCTCTTGAATTGCTGTCTACCCGTATCCATAGACCCACAGAGAGGGTCGACATCCATGACTCTCAGCCTTGGCTGCACATGAGATTCACCTGGGGAGCTCGAAAAACTCTAATGCCCCAGCCGTTTCCCAGGTCCACCACGTCAGAATCTCTGGGAGTGGGACCCTGGCATCAGAATTTGTAAAGCTTCCTAGGTGGTTCTGGGTGCAGCCAGGATGGAGAATCACGGGTCTACATGAACACCAGCCTAGCTTAGTTGCATCAGAAGGAGAGAGCTACTGGATGGTCTTCCAAGGAGTGGGGAGGTAGAGAGTGGTGTTGTACTGACGGTGAGACAGGCAGGCTAGAGGCAGGAGGAAGGCTTTGTGGTCATTTCCTCATGCCTTCTCCACAATGGTAGGGATCAATACCTATTGGGAAGTGTTATGGGCCGAACTGTGGACCCCCAAAATTCATATGTTGAAGCCGTAACCCCCAGGACCTCAGAATGTGACTGTATTTGGAGAAACGGTCTTTAAAGAGGTGATTGGGGTGAGCCCTCATCCAATCCGACTCCTGCTTATAAGAATAGGAGATTAGGATACACACACTTATAGACGGAAGAACACGTGAGGACACAGGGAGAAGATGGCCATCTGCAAGCCACGGAGAGAGGCCTCAGAAGGGACCAACCCTGCTGACACCTTGATCTCGGACTGCTAGATTCCAGAACTGTGGGAAAATAAATTTGTTTTTGAAGCCACTCAGTCTGTGGCACTTTGTTAGGGCAGGCCTAGCAGACTAATACAGGAAGTGTAAGCACCATGTTGATGATATGGCTGTCTGAATGTCTTATTATTCCTGCTACTGTTAATTAAAACATATTCATGGTATAAAAAAATTATTCTAATAGTGGAAAAGGGTATGGAATGAAAATTTTAATTTCTCATTTCTCCCCCTGAGCCCTCTATAATCACTCCCCTGAGGTAAGTACCGTTGACAGAGTTTTGTATTAAGTCACATACATGTGAGACTGTCAGGTTTATTTATTCACTATGCAGTGAGCATTGATTCCCACCCATGTGCCGGGCACTGTGCCGCTCGGCACGCCAAGAAAGCCACGGCGCTATTCTGAACCTTAGTGCTGGCAGTGCGCGGGCGCCCGGCTTCCGCCTCTGGAGTCAGGGCCCCCCAACGGGAAGAGGGGGCCCCCCAACAGAAGAGAGGCCAATGTTGGAGCCAGATGGGAATGGACACAGTTGTTACCTGGAGAAGCCCAGAGCAATCCCAACCGAAGGGCGACACCAACGGAAAAGAGAATCTGTGCCTAGTCCTGGAGGAAGGATACGCAGCCACAGGTCTAGGCTGACAGCCCGGGCCACGGATGGGGGCGAGGTGGGAAGTCAGGAGCCGCGGGGGACCCCAGGACGTAGGGTCAGCATGAACTGCCGAAGACGGGCTTTAGGGCCCCGGCTGTGAGCAGCGGGGCGCGGGGTTTGGCTGAGGCGACCCGGGCAGCCAACAGGTTTCAGGTCTCAGGGCCTCGCCCGGCAAATGCGCGCTCGCGTGGGGACCGCCGCCGCGGTCGTGAGTAATCACAGCCGAGGGAGAACCGCGCCAAGCGCCGCGCACATGAGGAGTCGGGGAAGTCGGGACGGTGTTGCGGAGGAGGTGAGGTTTGAACTGGGTCTTAAGAAGAGGCATCGACCAGAGGAGGGCGCGGAAGGACCTTATAGGAAAAGGAAGCACTCTGCAAAGCCCTGAGGTCACCAGGGGTAGAGTGTGTTTGCGGGGCAGACACGTATTGTTTATGGTAGGAGAGGCGGCTGGAAAGATACCCAGAGGCAGGCCGGACTGTGTGGATAGAAGCAAGTTGGGGCTGTGTCCTGAAGAGTTCTGATCAGGGAGAGAGGCGCTGGGTCTGGGTTGCAGACATTGAGCTGCCTGGTCCTGCTCAGGGCAGTGGGGAGACCGGCCTGCACCTGGGAAGAACACTGTGCCAGCACTGGGGACACGCGTTTACTGTCAGCCTCCCTCTCGCTTTCGCCACGGCTGGGGGAACTTTCCTTGCTTCTCTTCTCTCTTCCATTTCTGCCGCTCTTTTTTTCCAAGCATGTACCTGCCTGTGACAAAGGCGGGCGGTGCCTGCAGTGCTCCAGGCCCTGAGGAGTGCCCTGGCACACACTGCTCACCCTGAGTCACACTGAAGTCTCGCAGATTCAGACAGCTGCAGCCCGGACTGTGACCGTGAGCCCTTTCAAAGTGTGCATGAGTGAAGCACGTGTGTCGCTCTGCACCAGTCCAACCACGCCCCTCACACGTGCGCATTTAACAATCTTGCCTGCTAAGGACAGTGTGTGTGGATCTCCATCATGTTCTTTAGGTTGGAACCCAGGCCTCTTCTCTCTCAAGGGTTCTGCACATGGCTGTTTCACTTAGAATTCCCAGCATGTCAGACAGAACTTCTCCAGGGTTATCTCTGGTCGAGGATCAAACAGCTGCTCCCCACTGTCTCAGTGGAATAAAATGCTTCTGCTGAAGCAAAACTGACACAGTCACACAAAACAGATAAGCGTGAGATCTGGGCTGTGGGAGGCACAGTTATCTGGAATACTTTTCCTTACCCCAGAGGGGAGCATTTATCTGAGGAGTTCTGTAACCGTGTACTTCCAGATAACAAAACTTCCTAGGGAATCCTTCAAATCAGCAGCAGCTCTCCATCCACTGGACTTAAAAAGAAAAAAAAAATCAGTTTGAAAAAAATTTCTTTGCCTTATATGGCTAAGAGGATGTGTGTGAGCGTCGGAGGAGAGGAGGATTTGAAACGAGCTTGTCCAGCGTGTTCCTAGTCTCCACCCTTAGCACGGGAAGAGGAGCTGTGAAAGACATGGATGGGGATTGTCTTGTAGTGGGAAGGCATAGATGAGGTGTGACTTGAGGTCCCTAAAAGGCCACTTCCCTGTCCCCTCCTCCCAAAGGAATCTCTTCTCTAGGGAGATTGCCTTTTTTCTCTCATTAATGGCTCCTTTGGTCTAAAGTAGTGGTTTTCAGTCTGGGCTACAGAGAGCTCTAGGGGTTCCAGGGCAAGCAAGGGCGGGGGGTGGGGGTGGGGGGGTTCTGCTCCTTCCCTCACCCTCTAAATAAGCGTGCCCGCAATTCCTCTCTCTCGCATATCAGGCTTCCCTTTGAGATTTCTTTTGAAAAAAGTTTTCTTCTTCTTAGTAGGTATGATGGTTAATTTTATGTGTCAACTTGGCTAGGCCACAATACCAACATATTTGGTCAAACACCAGTCTAGATGTCACTGTGAAGGTGTTTAAAAGATGATGATGAGGGGCCGGCCCTGTGGTGCAGCGGTTATGTGCGCACACTCCACTGCTGGCGGCCCGGGTTCAGATCCCCCACATGCACAGATGCACCGCTTGTCCGGCCATACTGTGGCGGTGTCCCATATAAAGTGGAGGAAGATGGGCACAGATGTTAGCCCAGGGCCAGTCTTCCTCAGCAAAAGGACGAGGATTGGCATGGATGTTAGCTCAGGGCTGATCTTCCTCACAAAAATAAATTAATTAAAAAATAAGTAAATAAATAAATAAAAGATAATGAGATGAGGTTAACATTTAAATCAGTAGACCTTGTGTAAAGCAGATTACCCTCCCTAATGTGGATGGGCCTCCTCCAATCAGTTGAAGACCTTAAGAGAAGAAGTGTGAGGTCCCCCAAGAGGAAGGAATTCTGACTCCAGACTGTCTTCTGACTCAAGCTGCAACATCAACTCTTCCTTGGGTCTCTAGCCTGCTGGCCTGCCCTGCAGATTTGGGACTTGCAAACTTCCACAATGTTGTGTGCTAATTTCTTAAAATCAATCTCTCTCTTCACTCCCTCTTTATTCACATCCTATTTGTTCTGTTTCTCTGGAGAACCTGACTAATGCAGTAGGTTTGTTAAATTTAGTGGTATGGGTGAAACAACTTGGAAAATAGCTTAGATGTAGTACAGAATTGAACAAAAGAATAAATGTGTTGATGTTGTTGGGTTCTCACTGTGGAAGACGAGCCATACAAAACTGGATGGGCAAGGCAAGAAAGACCTCTGGGAATAAATGGGAATTGGAGGTATTGTGCAAACTCAGGATTTCTAAACCGTATATCCGTCTGTGTATATACGTGTTTATGTGCTTATGTATGCATATTTGTGCGTGTGCAAATGTATAAGTGTATATACATGCTTATGTTTCCTAGTTCTGCCAGCTCAGAGCACCAAGAAGCAAAGCCACCCCAGCAGCAATAAGTACACTTAGTGCCCAGGTAGTGGTCTCTAATAGTCCCCACAAAAAGGGCTCAGTCTACTCCAAAAAATGGCTGATTGCAAGGCTAGGGCAAGGGAGGGGCAAGATAAGCCTGGGACATCTTGTGGAGCCAGAAAGTAAAGGATGCACACAGAAACTAGTGGAGCATGTTATAGGGACTTGGGAGGCAGCTCAGAGGTGTCCTACGGGCCGAACTGGGTACAAGTGGAGCACCAAAATATTCTGTGCAATGATAAACTACGGAAAAGTGGGAATACATCAATCCATATCGATGATTTAAAAGCTACATAAATACATGGAGCAGAAGAGAGGGCCCTTGCTTACAGTAGAACGCTGAGGGCTGAATGGCGATGTAGAGAATGCTGGAGAGGGAAATCATCATTTTCTAGCCACAGAGTCAAGGTTAGGTCAGCAGGAAACAGCAATGGATGCTGAGTACAAGGGAGCAGCCGGACACTTGCGTGGCTAAAGCGTCTCCCCACAGACTGCTTGGTAGTTCAAGGGAGGAACAAGCCTAATAATTAGTCAGTGGAGATGAGAATCCCCTTCATCAGTGAACATCGTCTGTCCCCTGACGTGGTACCTTGCGAAGAATGCAACTTCGCCTGTGCAGCCTTATGGCTGGAAATGCATAACCCCAATCTAATCACGAAGAAATGGCAGACAAACACAAATGAGGACTGTGCTGCTTCTAAAAAGAAGGGCACATGTGTGGGAAAGGGACTTTATTTTTCAAATATGTCAATGTCATAAAAGACAATGAAAGGCTGTGGAAATGTTTTGGACTAAAGGAGATTAAAATAGCATGATGGCTAAATGCAATTCCTGACTCTAGAATCCTGTACTGGAGAAGAGTGAAGTGATAAAAAGAATGTTATTAGATCAACCGACAAAGCCAGAATATGGCTGCCAGATTAGATAAAAGTATTATACCAATGGAAATGTATGGAGTTGGTAACTGTACTGTGGTTATGTAAGAGGATATTTCTATTCCTGGGAAATACACACTGAAGTATTTAAAGGTAAAGTGCCATAATGTAATTTACCTTCAACTGGTTCAGAAAAAAGAATTCTGTATTCACACACGTATGTGTATGGGCCTGTATACACACACAGATGATAGATAGATAGATAGATAGATAGATAGATAGATAGATAGATAGATAGATATAGGGAGAAAGAGAGAACACAGTTCCTTGGGGAAAGACAGCCCTCTGTGGAGAAGAGAGACATTGTTCCTTGTGCCTATAGAATCACACATTCTAGGGCCATGCCCACATGAAGGCTGGAGGAACTAGTCCTCTGGCCTGAGGAAATGACTAAAAATATATGAGGTGAAGTTGGGGCACTGGTTGTGTTACCGGATACATACCCAGGTCCTTTACCCGCCACACAAGAGGGGCCAAATAAAACTAGAACACCAGGCTTATGGCAAGGAAAGAGTTTTTATTTTGAGTGACATCAGCCAGGAGACGAGAGCTCTCAAATTTGTCCCATCTCCCCGAGAGTTGGGAGGCAAGGGGTTTTAAAGGTTGTGAGGAATGTGGCTGCTTGTAGGGAGGGGGAGCCTGTGGCCTTGCTAGTCAGCATTTTCCCACCAGCCTGCATTTGGCCTTGTGAGGCTGCCAGCAGGGAGGAGGATGGTGAGATAAGGGAATCCACAGGAGGGTGTCCTTCAACCATCTCTGTCTCTGTCTCTGTCTCTGTCTCTGTCTCTGTCTCTGTCTCCATGGTGGATGATGGATTCCAGTGCCAGGAAGCCAAGGAGTTGAAGTCTTTAGCTTCTTGCTATCAGTTTCTGTGTAACAAACCTCAAGAACTGGTAATTAGCCAAAACATCAGTGTGAGCCCAGCTTGAGGCCACCTGGGCTTTTAACAATTAGTAACTTCTATCTGCCTTGTGAAGTTCAGGGATTCAAAAAAACCCAATAGTTACATATGAATGTAACTTAGAGAAGCAGGGGATGGGTGCTTTTGGTTTTAACCCCATATGTTCTGGGTTTAAGGTAGGGGAACTGATATCAGGGCAGGTATCAGTTGGATCAGGTCGTTCAGACCAAGTGAACATACCTAATGCACTAGCCCCCTTTTGGCGTCCACGTGGTACATTATATACAATTCCAGCTTCCTCACCAGCCAATTTTCTGGTAGGAAACAGATGGCACACTGAAACTATATAATTGAGGTTAGTTTAATAAAGGGACTATTTACAAAGATGGGGGCAGAGTAGAGAAACCAACCAGGAAGGTACAGCTCCCTAAGAAAAGTAGCAGTGGGGAGCCAGTGCTGTCAGAAAAAATGAAGGGAGGAAGCAGTTACCAGAATGTGAAGCCCGGAGAAGAGCTGCATGGAGACCTGGCCTGGCCACGCGATAGGAGCTGTGGTCTTTGGTAGAGGGATGCACCTGACTCTGCAGCCAACCCTCAGCAACTCAGCAGGAGGGAGCCATGGGGGACCAACACCAAGTGTACTTTCCTTGCATCCCCTGGTCTCCTGCCAGAGTCTCCCATTGGCCGAATCCACCCGGAAGCCAGAGGGCAAGGAAGCCTATTGATGTAGTCTACACGGGTCAGTCTCCCAGGGCACAGAGCAGGGTGGAGAAGGGTAGAAAGTAAATCTGGAAAGAGAGATGGATTTAGCAATCAGTGATAGGGGGCTGCAGTGAATGTTTACCTTTGTGGAAGCACAGAGAACTGACATTCAACATCGCCCAGCAAAAGAATTCAGACTGTATGTAAAAGATTGTTGGACCTAGAGTGGTTAAAAAGTTTGATAGGAAAGTTAAAAAAAAAAAAAAAAAAGTACTGCTTTTCTGATTATTGGAAATAGGATTTTTTAAAAGTTTTTATTTTCTCTAAGTAAGTTGTTTTCCAAATTGTCAACCATAGCCAGTAGGAAGGTAAGTATAGGAGATTGGTTAACAACATAACAGTAAAATTCAATATGGACAGAGAAATTCTCCCATTTTTTTCCTGGAAATAGAATACCTGTCAGATTTGAGAAAATGTGGTAAATTTCTGGAGTGCACCAAGTGTGGTCCAGTGTCTGTGGTGTATTCAGCAGGTCTCTGTGGAGGGCAGGAGGGACAAGGCAGGGCGTTGACAGGACAGCTGGTTCACAAGGGAAATTCAAGAGGCAAGGTGAAGCTATCGACTGGAAGATGAATCACAGAATGAGAAGTTGGGAGGCCTGGAGGAGGAGCAGAGGTGTGGTGTGTGATAATGCATGGCCAGTGATTCAGGACCAAGGCCATGAGAGGCCAATGTTGAAATGTTGGTAGCTGTTTGGTTTGGAGGCAGGACTCACTATGGGAAGCAGACCTCGCTGCAGGCCTATGAAGATGACGGCTCCCTCTACACAGCCCATCATTGCCTGTGTTGTGAGAAATCAAATTCAGCCATGATTTCCTGCACACAAAACCACACTGATTCCTGCCATTCCAACCTTTCCAGCCCTACCTCCAACCTCTCCCCAACTCATTCCTACATGTTCCAGTCACAAGGATTTCCCCAAATGTATCATTCTGTTTCACATCGCTGTGTCTTTAAGCATTGTATTAGACTTCAGGTTAAGTTACTGTAACAAAGAGAGAATAAAATAGATTGCCTTAAGTTAGAGTTTTTCTCCTAGAGCAGTCCAGAGGTGAGTGGCACCGAGCTAGCAGGATAGCCCTGCTCCACACGGTCATTCAGTGACCTAGCATCTTGTTACTTCACCATCTCCTGGGGTATTGCTGTCATCCACAGGGTTGAAGTGGGCTTACCTTCATATTGGCAAAGAGAGAGCCCAGGGTAAGTGGCTTTGTCTCCAAGGAGAGGACTCAGAAGTTGTGCACATCACATTTGCTCATGTCCTGTTGGCCTGAGCTAGTTGCATGGCCATGCCTAGCTACAGGGAGGCTGGAAAGTATAGTCTCTACTTGGTGGCCCTGTGCTCTACCCAAACACATGGTATTGTTTCATGAAAGGGGGGACAGTTAGAAGGTTCTGCCATCTGTCTGCTGCTTTCTTGTCTTGGAAAAGCCTTTGCTCACCTTGATCACTTCCTTGACCTTCCCTTCCTGCCCTTTTGTGACTTAGTTAAAACCAAACTTTCTCCGTTCTCCAATCTAGCATTTTGTTAATGCCTCTCTGTTATAATTAGCCATGTACAACTTAGACTGTGAGCTGAAGAAGCAGCCAGCAATAAATTACTGAAATCACCCCTGAACTATAACAATATTTATAGTGTCTATAAAACCTCCCAGTTATTGCAGTCTTCACTTGGTCACCCTTCAGAACAGTATTAATATTGAAGAAGAATTGTTTAGAACTCTGATCACACTCTTTCATCTGCTCCCGAAGTCGAAGGTCTTCTATGACCAGGAAGCGGTCGCCTTAGACGCTGACTTGACTGTCCTTAGCTGTTGTTCCTTGCAGCAAGTCGTGTCTCACTCCACACTGCCCTTTAGGACTGCTCAACTGTAGGGGCCAGACGTCACTGTAATCCTAAGATGCTCTCATCTGCATCAAAACAAAATTTAGGTATTGACCAAAATTTGGCAACTCATTTGTGAAAAGTTTGTGGCACAGAGAGCTGGGGTCCTTTGATTAATGATCACTGAAGTAGGCGTTCACTGAGTGCTTACTGAATGAATGATTCATTCATTGAGCAAACCAATGAATAAGAAAATGAAAGAATAACATTGGTCAATATTTGATCCAAAGGCTAGTTACAAGAGTCTGGTTCTTCCGGTTGTCTTAACCATCAAATGGCATTTGCAGGTTGTGCATCTGCTCACTAGCTTTCCATTGACCAAGCAGACTGCCATATTGCATAGAATCTGATCTTGATGAAGGGCTAGTACAGAGTTTCATGCTTTCTAGAAATCCTGGAAATTAAAAGGAAGGAATCTGATTGGACTGCTCGTGTGGAAGGTGGTCTGGGTAAAATCTGCTTTTTCTGGCTTACAAGACAGGCCTGCTCTGGCTCTCCCTCAACCCTTCTGGTGTGGTCTTTATTTAAGTTGAAGAGGTGACAGCAGAACACACAGGCCACCTGTCACCTCAGAACCTACCTAGGGCCCTTGCATGTGGAGGGAGGCCTTGAGGGCCATCATAACCATAGGCTGGCATCCCCACCCAAAACAGGCTTGCTTGGGCCTGAATGTTTAGGAGAACAAGGCAAATCAGAAAAATGGTCTGATTTCAAGGATTTATGTTTAAAGAGAAAACAACGAACTGGCTACATCCTGGGATCAATAAACATTCAGCCCTGCCTACATTCATATCCAAAAGATTCTAGAAAGATCGCTGGTTCTAGTAATGATGTCTCTCAGGCTCCATAAGACCCCAAATCATCCTGATTCAATCATGTTTAGATTCCTCTTCTTCCCAAACATTGGAATATGGGCTTATATTTTTATAAACAAAGAGTCTAAATGAAAAATTCACTTTTACTCTATCCCTGAGTTTCCTGAGTTCATTCTGTCATGAAATCTGTCAAACAAAATAAGGTCAGAAGCCTGCCACACTTCTAAATCCCTAAACTAGAGAAACTCGAAGCTACTTGGCACAGTTTCATTATCAAATCAGATGTTTGGTGTGTTTTTTCCTGAGAATAACAGGAAACATCCTAAAACGTGAGTTTAAATTTTTTAAGACCACCTTAAAAAACTAATCACAACCTTTGGATAACTCCAAAAGTATCAACTGAATTATAATAATTTATGTCACACTTTTTTTTTTTTTTTAAAGATTTTATTTATTTATTTTTCCCCCAAAGCCCCAGTAGATAGTTGTCTGTCATAGCTGCACATCCTTCTAGTTGCTGTATGTGGGACGCGGCCTCAGCATGGCCGGAGGAGTGGTGCGTCGGTTCACACCCGGGATCCGAACCCGGGCCGCCGGCAGCCGAGCACACGCACTTAACCGTTAAGCCACGGGGCCGGCCCATCACACTTTTTTTTAACAGGAGAAAAACAAATTAAAGTTAAAAACATGCATAGCTCCTGTACGTGTGAGAGAGAACCAGGGAAACTGAGTAACTCCAATTTATGTTACACTTTTAACTGGGGGAGAAAACACCTTTGCTGAATGCAACCAGGGAGATTTTGACATAAATAGAAACACACTAAAGTTTAGTTCAAGTAAGAGAAAAGGTTATTGAGAAGAAGGCCCAATATTCTTGTAATGAGTGTTTCAAACACATAAACTACTATGTACTATTACAGAGTACTATAGTTGATGTCTGACTTACAGTCCAAATTGGATTCAGGCACATCTGAATTTAACTGTTGAGTGGTAAGCAGGTCTTGGAGTTAACAATTTACATAAGTTGTAAAGGAGTTGGGCGCATGTGCCTGGGGTTGCAGAGTAGGAAGGGAGGGCCAGCACGGTATCAGGGCCCTGAACAGCTGGTGAGACATGAGGAGCTCAGAGGACACCTGTTATTTAGTGAAATGGACATGCAACAAGGAGAAAGCAAAGTTGATAAGAAACATTGTGGGCTGGGAGCTGCAAACCTAAGCTCTAACCTATCATTCCCTCGACATCACTTCTCCAGGCTTCCGTTTTCTCATGTGTTATGTAATTGGTTTGGGTAGATGATTTCTGTGGACCTTCCAGTTATAATGTTCTCTGGCTCTGAGGAGCTCTGTGACCAAAAAGGAAATTAACATGGTGTGGTATAATATCAAGATCAATAAATGAATGGCAGGCAGAAAGGCATGGGAAAGAAGTGGCTGGGTATATCCCTTTGATCAAATGGAAGCAGGACCTGAAATCCATTTCCCTGGACACAGACAGAGGGCAGCAGCAGCAGAGGTGTTGCGGATTTCTGTCATGTCTGCAGATCCCAACAAATTCCTGTTTCTATGGGAATGAGAAAACACGGCTGCTTCCTAACAGATTGGTGGTTTTAAAATCCCATCTCTTCTGAAACTCCTTCCATCTGTTTCCATTATGCTGAACTCTGCTTGGGTAGCATGAAAATGGAAAGGCAAACAGCAGCTGAAAGAAAAAGAAATTATCCCCTCCTATTTTACCAGTACATTCTATCCAAAAGGTAGGCAATGGGGAAAAATAAAATCAAATAAAGTGATACTGAAAAACTTGAACATCATTTTTTCATATTCCGTATGAGTTCACTAACCTGTTCTAACTGGCTACCAAATCCTTAACATTTTTATCCCCCTCCAATCTCTGCTTCCTACATTTTAGTATCTATTTTTTGTAATTTCTCTACCATGCTCTTGTCAGAAATTTTCTCAATCTCCTTATTACTGGCAATAAAACTATATAGCATGGTGATCAAGGAAATGGTATAGATAGACAATGAGGGAAAACACCCTCCAAAATATCCCAACAATACTAAATTCTTATCTGGAGTCTCTTGCTAATAAGAGTTAGATGGAGAAGGAAGGTGGTGGAGAGAGAGTAAAACACACTTTCTTCACCTTTTGCTAAGCTACTGTGTGTGTCCCTTGCTATGCCAGTTTTTTCAAGAAAACTATAGAATGAACAGTCTGTTCTCTGCCTTTTCTAGATTGTTTGCTCTAAGATGACAGACATGCTCTAAAAGTAAGTAGATGTGAAAGAAGGTTATTAGTGTAACTTACCAATGAATTATTTGCAGAATTAAATGAAAATAATAGCAATAATAAGGATAATGTTGTATATTGATTGCACTAATGAACCAATCTTTCATGCCTTCCTATATCCATGCTCTTTGGTAGTGCCCTCCACACACTGACTTTCTGTCACATAACTTGCTTTGGTCAGTGAGGTTGTAGGAATGTTGATGCAAGTAAGGGCTTCAAAGAATCCTCACGTTTCCATCTCCTCTCTTGTGCTCTGTCATCATCAGGAGAACTAGTCTGCTGGTGGATGAAACTCATGTGGTAGACCCAACCATGGTCTACCATGATAGCTGAGGCCATCATAGATTAGATGGCAGTCAGATGATCCCCACACATGTGACTGAGCCCAGATGAGCTCAGCCCTGATCAGAAGAGCTACTAGACAAGCTATAGACTTCTGAGAAACAGTTGTTGTTTTAAGCTACAATTAGTGTGTGGGGTGATTTGTTACATAACAATAGCTAACTGATACAGATAACAATAGTAATTTATTGCATATTCAGTATATGCCAGGCACTCTTTTATGCTTCTTTCATAAATCATTTGATTTTTGTAACAAATCTCATAGTACTATCATAAACTCAATTTTTAAATTCAGCATATTGAATCTGAAATATAAATCTTCAAAATGATTTTTCACTTACCTTTAAGCATCACAAATGTCGTGTGCCATAGACAGGGAAGATATTATTTTCTCCACTTTACAAATGAAAACTAAGAGAATAGCTGAAATCACAGTAACAACAAATGGCAAAACAGTAACTTGAACCAGGATCTTCTGATCTAAAGTTCAGTGCTCCTCCCACCACACATTCTACTTTTCAGAGTAGAATAAGTTTGTAGGAGGTTATTTAGGACACAAGAAAAACAAGAATACCATGGTGCATGATTGTTTTTCTTTATGAAGGGTTTTTTTTTTACAGTAGAGTTCACCTTGGTAGGGATGGCTGGAAAGTGTCTCCTGCCTTCTTCCTCCACTTTGTTAAAAATTTGGCAGAAAGAGGCTTGACCCACCTAAAGGAATCATCTATTCCTGCTGCATAATTTCTTGTTCCTTCCAGAGAACCATATATATTGTTTTTAATAATGAACTGCATGCCTACATCATTCATTCATTCATTCATTCAATAAATGATATAATAGTGTTCATACAGCTTTTATTCTAGACTTAGATGACTTCTGTTTTTGGCCATGATAGAATAACTGATATTGAACTTATCTTTCCAGTGTAAACAACCATAAAACTGGACAAAATATACGAGGCAATTTTTCAGGCGGGGCTTGGGGGGAGAGGCAGCAAAAGACTGAGATCTGTGAGATAAGGGAACACATAAAAAGTGAGCACTATGTTCACCCCTGCTTTCTGCCTAGGGGTACTTTCCAAACCAAAGTGTAAGACGATGGAGACCAAGAGAAGAGAAGTGGCCTCGCTGAGCTGAGGAGGCAAAGGTAAGAGTGCAGGGCTGCCAGTGTGGCTGGACTTGACCAGGCAAGGTAACAGAGAGGAGGGAGCTGCACAGAATGGGGGCCGTGGAAGTCTGGATGGCCATTCACCTTATGTTTTTAATTGTGTATGGGCAGCATGAGACCTCTTGAGGCCTAGCAGAGAGTGCTTCTGGGGACTAAGAGGTGAACAGGGTACCAGGGGTTGTACAGTCCTGGAAGACATTGGAGTTCTGTTTCAGCCAGAGTGGAGAGACCCATACTAACACCTTGGGTATTCCAATGAGACCCCAAAAAGGCCACACCTTAGGAATAATGACCATCCACTAGAGAAAGGGCCACACCTTAGGAATAAGGAAAATATCAAAATAGACATACTCTGACAAAGCCTAAAATCGAGCTTGAAAGGATTTAAGGGATCTTCAAGTAATTCATCTACCTATCAGAACAAAACTGAAATTCTTTCAAAACCAAACCATAATTTAAACTCTCTACAAAGTAACACCCACAATGTTCAGCCCACAATATAAAAATTTTAAACATGCAAAAAAGCAAGAAAATATGACCCATCATCAAGAGAAAAGGGATCTCAAGAGGACTCAGATATTGGACTTATCAGAGGAGGACTTCAAAACAACTATTATGAATATATTTAAGAAGTAAATGAAGAGATATACATAATAAGTAAACAGGTGGGAGTCTCAGCAGAGAAATGAAACTACAAAAAAGGCAAGGAATGGGAATTCTAGAACTTAAAACATCTGAAATGAAAAATTCACAGGATGTGTTTAACAGCAGCTAAGATGCTACAGAAGAAAGGGTCAGTCACCTTGAAGATAAATCAATAGAAATTATCTCAACTGAATAAGAGTCAAGAAAATTTTAAAGAGCAACTCCATGACTTATAAGACAATATCAAGTGGTCTAACATACATGTGGTTGGGGGCTCAAATGAAGAGGAGAAAGAGAATACAGTAGAAAATATTAAAAGAAATAATGGCCAACATTTCCCACATTTTGTAAAAAAACACAAGCCTACAAATCAAAGAAGCTCAGCAAACGTCAAGTTGGATAAGCACAAAGACGACCACATGTAAGCACACTATAGTCAACTGCTGGAAATTAAAGATAAACTCTTTAAGTCAGCTGGAAAAAATTTCAAAATGATGTCACAGAGGGACAACTCTAAGAATGATATCTGACTTCTCATCTGAAATAATGGAGGCCAGAAGACAATGAAAAGACATCTTTAAAGTGCTAAAGGTGAAAAAAAGAGTCAATCTTGAATTACATATACAGCTAAAATACACTCCAAAAATGAAGGTGAAATAGACATTGTCAAGTGTATGAAAACTGAGAGAAGTCATCGCTAGTGAACCACTGCAAGAAATGCTAGAGGGAATTCTTCAGGCTGAACAGAAATGATATCAGATGGAAACTCAGATATATAGGAAGTAATGAAGAGCAGCAGAAATGTAAATATGTTGGTATATATAAAAGGCCGTCATTTTTCTCTTTTATTAATTACATTAAAAGATAAGTGACTCTTTAAAGTAAAAAAATGATATTTATGGTTTACAATTTGTGTAGATGTAAAATATATGACAACAATAACACAAAGTAGAGGGGTATAAACATTTTAGAGACTTCAATTTCTGGTGTCTAACATTTGTTCTAATTAAATGCCTATTTATCATGCCTAAAGTTTGCTGTTTACTCTCTTAGTAGCCAATCAGAGGAACAAAAGAAATAAAAAGCATGGTCCTTGACCTCAGGGAATACAAGGAGATGAGAAAGCAAAATACACAAGAGTGAAATACATTAGCAATAATTACAAAATAATGAGTGGAGGGCCAGCCCCGTGGCTTAGCGGTTAAGTGCGCCCGCTCCGCTGCTGGGGGCTCGGGTTCGGATTCCAGGCGGGCACCGACGCACCGCTTCTCCGGCCATGCTGAGACCGCGTCCCACATACAGCAACTAGAGGGATGTGCAGCTGTGACATACAACTATCTACTGGGGCTTTGAGGGAAAAAATAAATAAAATTATAAAAAAAAAAAAAGTAATGAGTGGAAAATCACAAGAATATACAAAATGCCTAAGTTTTCCTAGGGTTCATAATACAAAGGAGTGATAGAACTCACTCCTAGCCCATCTGGAGACACTTTGTGAAATAGGAAAACTAGGTGTCCCCTCATAGTTGACACGGGCATAAGTGTGTGGGAGCTGGAAGTTTAGCCCCACCAGCCCTCAGTGGGCACCTTTGTGCCGTGAAACTGCACAGTCATCCACAGTGGCTCTGATCTGAGTGGATAAAGAGGTCATTAGGAAAGACTTCCCGAATCCTGAGCTATGCATTAAATGACTTTATAAACATGTACTGTCCTCACAACCAAAGGAAAGAAAATAACTCCCGCATTAATTTTCAGAAAGAGCCTCGAAGGATCTCAAGCCTGGTACATTTTTGGGAAGTTTCGCATCCAGCTTGATTAAACTTTGCTTTGTCTTAGTTTCAAACAATCTTATGGGAATGCTTTATATTTCATCTTTAAATTTCATCTTTTTAGGAGAAACTGTAGAGGCAGGTGTTGAAATAAAAAGAAGAAATATAAATGTTTGTGCTTGTTAATTGGTATTAAATAGCCCAAAGAATATTTTACTAAGCAAAAACTCTCAGGAATGATCTTTAAAGGAGTCTTTTTTCCACCTTTCCCATTGAACACACTCGTGCATGCATGCACACATATTCCATCTGTGCTAGTACAAATATTAAATTAAAATTTGGCAGCATGATTATCTTTTAATGAGATAATTCATCAATTGCCAAATTGAGAGTTAACAGCTCCTGCCATTTAAAATTATCATTAGGGGCCGGCCCTGTGGCTTGGTGGTTAAGTGCGCGCGCTGCGATGCTGGCGGCCCGGGTTCGGATCCCGGGTGCGCATCGAGGCAGCGCGCAGGCGGCCCGGGTTCGGATCCCGGGTGCGCATCGAGGCACCACTTCTCCGTTCATCCTGAGGCCGAGTCCCACATGCAGCAACTAGAAGGATGTGCAGCTACGACACACAACTATCCACTGGGGCTTTGGGGGGAAAAAATAAAATAAATAAAATCTATAAAATTATCATTAGGTTTTTTTGAAGGGTGTGGAAATTTTAATTGTTAAACTAAGGGGAAATGATGTTGGTTGTATCTTAAAGAAAACAAACAAAAATTTGAAATAATTTTTCTAATTGTGCTCTCAAAATTCATATGTTTGTTAATTATAAAAGTATTCATGTACACTATAGTGTTGTGTTTTGAAGATACACACAAAAAAATTAAGAAAACTCTAGAACTCACAATTCTCTCACCTAGAAATAAGCAATGCTAACATTCTTATTTTCCTTCTGGTCTATCTTTTCTGCATGAATAGGCACACCCAGACAATAACAGAAAAGTTAGCTTTAATAACTTTTAGGTTATACTGAATTAAAAGTTTTGAAGCTTTTCTTTCATTTAAATTATTATTAAAGATCTTTCAAACATATTATTTTAGATATCTGTCATTGTGGTAGCCAGCCTCCAAAATGGCTCCCAATGATTATTGCCTCCTGGTATTCATGACCTTGTGCAGTACCATCCCACAACGAATGGAGGCAACTGGTGTAACCAGTAAGATAATTCAGAAATAATAGAGTGGGACTTCCGAGGCTATGTCATAAAAGCCGTTACAGCTTCTGCCTCACTCTTTTTTGGGATTACTCACTGTAGGAGAAGCCAGCTGATGTGTCATGAGGACTCCGATAGCAGCCCGAAGTAGAGATCCACAGGTGAGGAATCAAGGCCTCTTACCAACAACCAGCACAAATTTGCAGGTATTTGAGTTTGTCACCATGGAAGTATGTCCTCCCACTGAGCCAAGTTTTCAGCTGATTGCAACCCTGGCCAACACCTTGAGATAACCCCATGAGAGGTTCTGAGACAGAACCACCAAGATAATCTGCCCCTGGGTTCCTGACCCACAGCAATTGTATGAATTCATTAATATTTATTGTTTTAAACATCTAAATTTTGGAGTAACTTGTTACACATAGATCAATAAGAATGATTTTGGTGCCAGATGGGGCACTACCATAACAAAAAACCTAAAATGTGGGAGCAGCGTCACAACAGCACAAGGGAAAGACTTTGAGAAGTGAAAGCATAAAGCGCATTGAAGAAATTCTTAGCAGCAGCCTGGTGACCTTCAAGGACACTCTTGGAGAGGGCTTGGAGGAAAATCTGGAAAATATGATTGGAAACTAGAAGGTAGATTCTTGTTAGATATGACAGAAAATTTAGCAACACCGTCACGTGCAAAAAATGTGGAAAAGAAGAAAATATATCTAATTAACTAAGTGACCTACCTAAGGAGATTTCTAGGCAGGGTGTTGAAAGTGAGCTTGATTTCTTCTTGCCTATAGCAACATGTGAGAAGAGAGATAAGCTGAGGGAAGAACTACTAAACGAAAAGAAGTCAAGACTTTCTGCTTCTGAAGTTTTCCAGATGATAGAAAATGCTAAAATTATAAAATGGCTTCCAGGCAAAAAGATCAAATCCAGGGCTCTTCCAAGAAAACATGGTCTAAAGAGGGAGCTGAGGCTGTGACTGTAAAATCCTATTTTAATGATTAAGAAAAATCTAAGGGAGGATGTGGAAAACTCTAGGGCTTCTAAGAAGCTTAAGGGCGTTGTCCCTCAATAGTTTCAACAGGAGCCCAAGGTAGAACATGGCTTATCTTGAAGAGATTTAATGGTGTGGCTTTTGTCTGATAGAATCAACCCCACCTACAGCCCTGTTGCAGGTGACCTACAAAGTTTTTAAAAAAGATATTGGTAAAAACACTATCAGGTTGGACTGAGTAGACAGAAACCATACAAAATGAAAAGAGGCCCTTAGACTCCCAGACTGTGATAGGCAGGAAGCAGGCTGAGACTATCTCTCAGCTGCAAAACATGGGATACCTTTAATGCAACAGGAACAAAGAATCAGAGGGCGGAACCAAGAACTCAGAGGGTAGAGCCAAGAGCCACGGAGAATCATTCCTTGGAAAGAGTAGGTCGGTGTCATAACTGAGGAACTTTTGACATTTGCCTGGCTGGGTTTAGAATTGCTGTGAAGCAGTGACCTCTGTGTGCCTCACGTTCTCCCTTGTTCTGGAAAGGAATATCTACAGCAGTCATCCTATGCCTGCCACACCAGTATATGTCAGGTGTGGGAGGGGGCAGATAACTTGTCTCTTTAATTCACAGGTTTTGAGATCAAGAGGAACTACACTTGAACTATGCTTGGAACTGTAGAGTGAAGGAACTATACCTGAAGAGCTTCATCTGCCCCAGGACCTGATTTAGATGGTGAGATTCTGGACTTGGAACTGATGCTGTAACAGCATGAAATTTTGGGGGCCTTGTGAAAGTGTAAGTGTATTTTGCATGTGTGTGGGACATGAATCATTGGGGGAGGCAGAACACAGACTGTAGAAACCAGCCTCCCTGATGACCCCCAGTAAAGCTTGCCTCCTGGGCTTCATGTCCCTATTTAGCCCCCTACCACAATGAATAGATCTGATCCATGCAATGCATAGAGTATTGTGAAAATAATGGAGTGTGACTTCATAAAAGACATTGCAGTTTCTACTTTGCTTTCTCTTGGATCACTTACTATGGAAGAAGCCAGCTGCATGTCATGAAAAGACACTCCAGTCCTATGGAGAGATAAATGTGGTAAGGAATTGAGACCTCCTGCCAACAACCAACACTAACTTAGCAAGCATGTGTGTGAGCCACCTTGGAAGCAGAACCTCCAGCCCCAGTCAAGCCTTCAGATGACCACAGCCCTGGCCAACATCTTGACCGAAACCTCATGATACACCCTGGGGCAGGACCATCCAGCTAAGCTCGTCCTGGCTTCCTGACCCACAGAAATTGTCTGAGATAATAAATGTTTATTATTTTAAGCCTCTAAGTTTTGGGGTAATTTGTTATGTAATAATAGATAAATAATACAGCTTTATTTCATTATGTGGATATACTATAATTTATTTAACCATTCTTTAGTGTTGAACATTTAGATTGCTCCTAATTTTTCATCATTACAAATAATACTACTATGAAAAACTTGATACATAGTAAATTGTCTGAATCTCTAATCATGTCTTTGGACTAAATTCTTAGAAGTGAAATTACTAGATAAGAACAATGTATGTTTCCAGCTGCCTTGTACACAAGTATGCATTTTACTGCAGCTTCAGCCATTCTTTTAAAAATCACAAGACAAGGTTATCCACTATCATTATTCTTATTTAACATGGTACTGGAGTAAACACACTTAGAAAAGACAATGAAATTAAAAGTATAAAAGTTAGGAAAACTCCACTATTTTCATTTGACATGATGAATATTTGGAAAACACAAAACTAGTGAAAAGCTATTATAAATGCTAAGAGAATTCAGTAAAGTGACAAGAGCCTGAAGAACTATGTCTCTACCCTCGATGCATCCTGGAAGCTTTGAAGGGAGGGCTGACCAAGTGTGTTTATAGGCGGTGGTAGGAGGGAACTAGGGCTGCTTCTTGATTGTACCCATTGAATTCATCTCAGTCAACAAACAAGTTCACAAATACACACAATAATTTTAGCTGTATAACACTTGAATGTTTCATATGTAACTCACAAATGTGTGTGCAAGCATTTACACTCCCTAATTATTCAAGGGGGAGTTATTGCTGATTTTGAAACTACAATTAACAGGAGAGAAATAAGGGAGCATATGGTGATGGAAGCAACTTGTCGACTACCTCATTCCTTACCCCAATCCCTGTAGCTTCTCATACTCCTTCAGACAATCTCCTCTGAGACTAATAAACCAGGTCTTCACTGTTTAGCATCTTGCTTCCTGAGCCACTGCTGAGTCACTCCCCTACTCCCGGCAAGCTCTTACTTGTGAGAGTTTCTGCTAAGTTAGCTGGTTCCTATCCTGAAGGGTATGTTCAAGCCCAGAAACCTAACTAGGTTTCTTCTTGAAGCTTAAGTTTAGACGACTGCATGTTGTTAACTCTCAACCACCCATGGTTACAGGTCTCAGGAACAGGTAGATCTTGATGTTGAACCACAAATGAGATTCTGCCTATGGGATTTACCCTCCTTTACCAGATCAACTAGCAAGTGATAGATTTAATCAAGATACATTGACTTTGCTCACCCTTTGCACAGTCCCTGAAGACATCAGTGATAAGGAAAAGGGAGAGAAATGGGGAAGAGAATAAGGAGGGGGAAAGGAATAACGAGTGAACAGCAAATCTCCGAAGCAACGAGGATGGTCTGTAATCCCACGTGGTACTTTAGAGTCCACCTCCGGGCTCAGACCCTTGCCGTAATGTTCTATACACATTTGACCCTCCTGCCATGTCTGACAACTATTTCTAAGGTAAATAGTTAAAACATAGCAAGATATTGGGGTGTTCATTCCTGCAGCCTTCCCAGACATCAGAGAGCTGAGTGTGCTGGCCACAGGATGGGGGTGGGGGTGGAGGCACTGAATAAAGGGGAGAGGTCTTTAAATGGTTTTTCAAGCACACACAGAGAGAAGGTGTTCTCCATAGGCAAGGCAACCAGTTGCCAGAAGCCAAGATAGAGGCTGTTGCAGTAGTTTGTGTGCTTCTCTGAGGTGAACTACTGGAGCTCACAGTCTCTAGTTCCAGCAGGTAAAGGTGGTGCTGTGAGAATTTCTCATTCTTAGCTTGGAGAACTCCATGCTGAAGCACACACCATGTTTACTCACATTAAACTGCAACCTAGGCCTATAGGGAACAAAGCAACTAACTTTTTAAACACTTAGAAAGAGACAAAATAAGAGAAAGGCATCCTCAGCTTTCACCCATCTATGAAGCTATTAAAATATCACATCCTGGAATCTCCAGAGTGCGAATTTTCCCTCATGGTTTCATGACACCTTACAATCTCTCCATTTATCCCATGAGATATTAAGGAATTCACAAAACAGATTTACAATTAATTTTATTTCAAATGAATATGTATTATATCACATTTGGTGAGTCAGAGAGAGGAAATTTGAAATAAAATAAAAATAGGATGTGAACTAAAAATAAGTTGAAAATCGTGGCTCTATAGATAACTCTGGCACATTAAACAGATATAGAGCAAAAGAGTGCATCAATGTCCTTTCTGAAAGTCACAGATGTTTCTAATTCTTTCTTTGGGGTTTTAACCTTCATTCATATGGAATTTCAAAAGCATATGTCTCAGTCTGTGACTCAGTGTGATTCAGCCTCTCCTATGTGCTTGGCGCTGAGGGAGGCACTGGTGACACAGGGGAATAACACACACTTGCCCCAAGAAGAGTCTAGACGATGACATTTTTGCTATTTTGCTCTCATAAAGACACAGCACACCAAGTCAGCTCAGCAAACATATGGAGGGCTGACTGTAAGGTCCTGTGTGAGGCCCTGGTAACCCCCCAAATAATGCAAGCAGCAAATGGCTTATTAAAGCCATATTACATAGTGACTTTGTAATGCATAATGTGATCAGGGCACAGCAGATTTACTTCCCTAATTATGTTTTGCTTTTGCTAATATTAAAATTCGCCTGTATTCCCTGATCACCTTCAGAGGAAGAAGTGGCTTTAGAAGCATGCTGAGCAGCAAAATAACAAAGGGTGAAGATACTCAAGCCAAAAAACTTGGCTCCTCTGTCCCACCCTCTATGCCTTCCTCTCCATGCCTTTTCTTTCTTTCTTTTTTTTTCCCTGAGAAATTTGATGTGACTCCTTTGGAATATGGAAAATGTTTGTTGTAAACTTTATAAAATCATAGGATGAGAGAGAAAACATTTTTGATTTACTGAGCCCCTACTAAGAGCTAGATATTGCACTGTGTTACATGAGTTATCTCTTTTAATCCTTCCTAGAGCCCTGTGAAGAAGGCTTTGTATTCATCAGTTGAGAGATGAGGAAACTAAAGCACAAAAGAATTTACATAACCAATAAAAGATTGAACTGGAATTTGAATATTGGTCCACCAACTTTAAGACCTATTTCTTTCCATTATCTAATACACTCTAACCTTTAATATCTCAATTTACCAACAGCCCAATAGAGAAATAGGTAAAGGGGAGGTCTGAGAGTTTGCAGAAAAGGTTCTTAAAAATATTTTTTTAAGATGGTCAATTATACTCATAATAAGAGAAATGTAAATTAAGTTTTCACCTGTCACAATAGCAGCACTGAAGACCAGTTGGTGTCACACTGTGATGTGAGGGCATGGGGAAGCAGGCTTGCTCACACACCGCCGGCGACAGTCAAGATGGTCACAACTGCTCTGGAGGCACTTGGGCAATTCCCCTCAAAATTACCCGTCTGTGGTTTTATCCTTCAGGTATACTTGCATTTGTGAAAAATGACATATGCACAAGATCATTCACTGCAACATTGTCTATAATAGCAAAGGACTGAAACAACCTGATGTTCATCAATGAAAAACATAAATTATGGTCATCCATACAAAGAATTCCATACAATCATTAAAAAATGAGAATTATTGTTGATATAATTTGCTAAGTAAGAAAAGGAAGAGGCAGAAGTGCTAGGTGCTTTCATTTGTGTAAGGGGGAAAATACACACAAGGCTTTGTGTTTAACTAGACTATTAAGAAAGTAGTAGCACCGGTTGCCTCCAAGCAGGGAACTGGGGTGGGGGAAGGATGGCGCATTTATCACTGTACACCCTTTGTGCCCTTTGAATTTTGAACCATGGAAATGCATAACCTATTTTTTAAAAGTAAAACAAAAATTAATTGCCCTTAAGAACACTATATTGAACTACTGAATAATAGAAGGAGGGCAATGATACTTTACTGAGTTGAACCTGAAAATTGTACAAATGATAGGAAATCACCACTAGCTAGCTTTCCCTTTGGCATTCATGTCTTTGGAACTACTCCGCCCTTAAATTGTTGTTAAGGCTATGAGTTGAACTCTTTAGTTTTCTTCCTTCTCTTTATAACAATAATATTATAACAATGATGAGAACAATTTATGGAAGGGCTGCTGTTTGTAAAACTCTGAGCTTAGAGCTGTGGTTTATTGTCTCATTTAATCTTCATAACAACCCTCTACGGTGGGAATATCAGCCTCCTTTTAAAGGTGAGAATATAGAGACTTAGACAAGTTAGTATTCTCTATTTTAATTGATCTCCAGATAGTAGAAGCAACTGTTTTCTAACGTGTATGGCTTTGAGAGGATAGAGAGGTTTAAGGAAAAAAAAGGCCTTGAACAGTCCACCATGCCACACAGAAAATAAAGATGCTGACACAAAATATTCCACAGAGATTATTGTAAAGGACTCTTCTCATATTGAAGTACTACTCAATAAAAATAGACCATAGATTGTATAAGAGATTCTAATATTTTAAAGAAGGAAAAATCCCATAAAACTAGAGCAGTCAGAGACTCTTCGTTCCTGTCAGTTTCTCAGCTGCAGCGTGCAGGACGCAGGGGCCCTTCTGTAACACAAAGAGGACAAGTTCTTTCCTCGCCACACTGTGGTAGAAATCACACAGCATATCCCCTTCACCGTTCCTTGCACTGGCCTCTAGCATTTTCTCACAAGTTACGAAGTCCAGGATAAAAGCCTGATGTACTTAAAGGTGTATCACTTTCCACTAAGATATACTTGATATTTTATTATTGAAGTAAAGATGACAGAATCAACCACTCAGCCTTGGGCTTTCCCCACCCTGTTAGGAGGCTTGAACTGAAGTTATGGTGCTTGCAAGAAATGCTTACAAAGCTGACCTTTGATTCTCTGCTGCCCCAGCTGACATCTTAACCAGCCTGCATTCTCCACCCTCCTCTCTCAGCCATGAGGAGCGTCCCTCCTCACTAAGGAGCTCCCAGGGGAAGGGCTGCTGTGTTCTCATTCAAAAATGAAGGAGACTGAAAACAGTCTTCCCATAAAGTTGCCATTTGCGCTCTCTGGGTTTTCGGTGTGCTATGAGGCCTGCGTTCAAATTCAGACTTCTTGATAAAGACTCCATGTTGACATTGGTGAACTGGAATGACTGGACTGCTACTCCAAGGACAGAAGATGGTGTGTGGAGCACAGGATAAGGACATTGGAAAATTATTTTGTTTCTCCTTTGGGTTTTATGGATACGGATTTTGTTTATTGCTTCCACACGATTCAATCCAGTGGGACATATGATAATCATCACCTGTATATGGCAAGGCATTGTCCTAGGCACTGAGGATGCAGGCAAACGCAGAACAAAGCCTCTGCCCTCAAGGAGTTGATATTCTACTGGATGATACAGAAAATATACAAGTAATAACATATAACATGGCAGGTAAGTGATACATGACATGGAAAAAAAATCAAACCAAAGGAGGGAATAGAAACTAAGGAGGGGAACATTTTTGTTAGGGTGGCCAGGGAAGGTGTCTCTGAATGAAGGCTGAGGTCATCCTGGGACCAGTCCAGTGCAGAAGGAACAGCAAGTGCAAGGCCCGGAGACAGGAGTAGGCTTGACAGAAATAGTGGAGGCCTGTATAGGAAGGGTGAAGGAAGCAGGGGAGAGCGGAAGAAAAGGGGTCAGAAAAATAGCAGAGCCCTGAAGGGCCTTGTGGGTCATGAGAAGGTCTTCAGACACTGGGAAGCCGTTGAAAGGTTTTGAGCAGGTGAGCAACGTGATCTGATTTATGTTTTAAAATGACGTCTTTGAACTCTATAATTATCTTACAATAGAAATTTTTTTAAAATGCTACTCTAGCTGTTGGGTGGAGAGTGGACCATAAAGGATGTGGTAGGCAGGCTCTCAGATGATCCCCAGTGACTCCCACCTTCTGGTGTTCCCACTCTTCTACAATGCCTGCTCTTGTAGTACAGACTGGTAGTACAGGCTACACTTATCGACTCACTTATTATGAATAGAATATGACAGAAGTAATGAAATGTCATTTCTGAGATTAAGCTACCAAAAAGACTGTGGCTTCCATCTTGAGCATTCTCTCTCCCTCTCCCTCTCATTCTCCCTCTCTCAGGTCACTCACTCTGGGGGAAGCCATCTGCCATACTGTGAGACACCTTGTGGAGAGGTCCACACAATGTGACAAGGAACTGAGCCCTGCAGTCCAAGGCCCATGAGGAGCTGAAGCAATCTTGAAAGTAGATCCTCCTGCCTAGTCAGATCTTGAGGTAACTGCAGCCCTGACCAACAGATGGACTGCAACTTCATGAGAGCCTGAGCCAGAGACACCCAGCTAAGCTGCTCTCAGTTTCCTGACCCACAAAAACTGTATAATGATATATGTTTGTTGTTTTTAAGTCATTGTGTTCGGGGATAATTTGTTACACAGCAATGGATGACTCATACATGGGAATAAGATAGAAGCAGAAAGACCAGTTAAAGGCCATCACTGTAGTCGAGACAATGACTTAGACCAGGGTAATAATGACAGAAGTGGTGAGAAGTGGGCCAGGGCCAGACAGACAAAGGACTGTGGAAGGACATGCCCTTTGTGACCTGGAGAAGGAAAGCAAAAAACAATGATCCCCACTCAGTGGAGAATGGCCACCGAGTCCCACAGTGGAACAGCGTGTTTGCAGTGAGGGGTGGAGAGAATCGCCCTAGAGGGACTTGGACATCGGCTCCTGTGGAGAGGTGTGGGGATCAGAAGTCTGAGGAGATGGCCTGACCTGAGCGTCGTCTAGGACTATGTGGCAGGGATTGAGAAGCTGATTGGAGGAGCTGGGAAGGAGAAAGTGACAGGACCTGGCATCAGCCTGAATTTACAGAGCAAAAGACGATGGTGAAAGGCCAAGGACGCCTTTGTTTAGCTGAAGTGATAGAGAAACTCACCTGAGCAAATATGTCGGTCCAGGTGGCTAGGATTAAAAATCATTAAAAAGCCATACTCTGAAGTGCTCCTGCAACCAGGACAGGTCCCCAGGGAACTGTAACTACAGGAACTCACCAGAGCTGCGCACACCAGGAACGAGGAGCTAGGCTGCTGGACAGGCAAGCATGGCCCTGGGGGCAGTTTAGCCTGGTGGTTGGGGTGTCCAGAAGGTTGGGGTAGGAATTCTAGTTCCTCTGTTGCTAACTGAGTGACCTCAGCAAACTTATTTAAATTCTTCAAGCTTCAGTTTTCTTGCCTGCAAAAGTAAGGATAATAAACGTACTTACTCTTAGTACCTTAGTCCCACACTGGGTGGTTGGAGGGATTTGATGAGATAGCGCTTGTGTTTTCCTGAGCACAGCGCCTGGCACACAGTAGGTTCTCAGCGAATGAGCCTTGATCTGACACGAAGTGTGTCGCTTGCCACTGCTGTGCTGACTCCCTGGAGAAACAAACAGGGCGACTGAAGGAGGAGGCAGCACCCTTTATCTCAAAGTGGAGCCGCACTGCTGTGTCAGAGATCGAAACAGGAAGGTACACACATCCCTGAACAGCTCTGCTTCTAGGAAAAGCTGTGATCATAAGCCTGCTTTACCCCATCAGTGAACACAGCTGCTGGTTCCCTCTGCCCTCTCCGCACCCTTGATAAGGCAGCTTTAAAAATGCCTTGAGGGCCGCCCCTTGGCTTAGCGGTTAGGTGCGCGCGCTCCGCTGCTGGTGGCCTGGGTTCGGATCCTGAGCGCGCACCGACGCACGGCTTCTCCAGCCGATGCTGAGGCCGCGTCCCACATACAGCAACTAGAAGGATGTGCAACTATGACATACACCTATCTACTGGGGCTTTGGGGGGAAAAAAATAAATTAATTAATTAAATAAAATCTTAAAAAAAAAAAAAATGCCTTGAAGATAAGTACTGTTGCGGAGAGGAAGGAGGCCCGAATGGGGTCAGGGCAGATTCATTGGGGAAACAATACTCCACAGAGTGTCACTCCTTCCAAGCCACCCCATGCACGCTGCGTCACCACATCTGCTTCCCTGGCATTCACTGTCTGCTTTGTGACTTACGGATGTACAAAGAGACAACCGCGGAAGAAGCAGGTCAAGATGTTGGGCACTGTAGGACAAAGTGGCCGCCAAGGCCCCGAAAGGCGCAGGCTAAGCTCGGGGTCTGTCTGTCACGTCATAGCTGTGAGAGACTCGCCTGTGCAGATGGCACACCCACATCCCTGAGCGTTTGGGGCCTTGTCATTAAGAGCTAACGCATGACATTGAAGGCAAGACAGACTTAGCAGCTATAGGTTCAGACACAAGAATCATCACAATGTAAAGCTACCAACACAACTCTGCTGGAAAGAGTGGTCACCTTCATGGATGGTTAATACACAAGCCAAGACCACCAGGAATGCAAAGAACAATGTGACCAACAAGCCAAACAAATAAATGCAAGTATATATAAAGACACATCATAGGTTACAATCAAAAACTGAATACCAATGTTTATAACTGGAAAGAACAAGATTCTGTTTTACGCATACGTCTAATTTCAAAGTCCTCCATTTAGTTAAAGATATCCACCTGAATCCAAGATGTCATCAGCTTGGCTTCCTGTTCAAGAAAGAAAGACTTCAGAAATCCAAATGTACTTATAAATCTAAATGTTTTCCATTTAGGCCTATAATTAAGCCATAATCTCCTGCTAACACCCACAAACAATTTATATTTGGAAATAGAAGTATCAAAAGTTACATAATTTGCAAATTTTCTTAATCTTCTTCTTCACTGTGGATCTCTGCCAGCATTCTGTCATTTCTAATCTATAGTGTCAGTTTGACAGTTAAACCAAACAAGAGCTCATGTTTGTAGCAGAGGAAAATAACCGGCACATCCATTCGTTAGCATCCTGCTCACACATTCATTGTCAATTATAAATATCTGCTTGAGCTAATCTCTGCCACCATCACTGGAGCCATTACCACCTATAACTACGTGATATATTTGAAGAGTCCAGCTTCAGGCATTTTGCAGCTGGGACTCAAGAATAATCAAACTGTTCAAAAACTAACACTTGGGTGCCAGCAGAGTGTACTGCTCAGGATAACTTGATTATCCTAGACAACGGAACTACAAGTCAAACTCTGATTCAAGAGTTGCACAATTATGCTTCTGGGCTATATCCATTAGCTTTTGTTGAAAACCTTTTTGCTTGCTATTTGGGGACTTTTTAAGGGACATTCAAGTACATGGTTGAACTTATACATTGTCATATACTGCAGGATTCTTGGGGGAACCCTGGATCCTAACATATGTAATGGAAGCTGTGGTGTCGCACCCAGATTCCCCTTAGGGACAGGTGCACCTGTCCCTCAGCTGCTGTGAGTGGTGGATGCTAATGATTCACAGCTGCCCCCTTCTCCAGAGAACTGAAGACATCTTGACCTGGATGGTATGTCCTCCCCATTCCTCCCCAGACCTCAGCCAATGACTTACTGACATGGAGTGTGAAGGGCAAGTCGCTTCTCTCAACAGAAGGATGACAGCTCTGTGGTGTGGTTCATGCTCCAGAGCTTCCCCATGGGGCCAGGTTAAAGCTAGTCTCCCACGGAGACCACATTCATGCTTAGTTTTCCTCCTTTGACCTGTCCTGGTTCTCTTGCTCATCTTCTTCTGAGATGACCCTGAAAAACATCACTTGAAATATAACCACCACCTCAGGGTCTGCTTCTAGTGAGCTGGACCTAAGACACTAAGAACTTGTCTTTGCCCAGGATGGGGCCCTGATCCTGCCGAGGCCCACCATGAACCCTAAGCCCCACCACTTGAACTGGTTGCTCTTTCCCAAATATTTGAAGCAGGGGAGTCTTTTTGCTTGTGGTAGTCTAGTGTCTTCCCCACAGACTGGGAGATACCCGGTCCAAGGACTGTGTCCATTCATCCCTGGCACCTGGCGCAGTTTTGGCAGAATTCCTCATCTCAGCCGTGACTAACAAAATCCTTCTCAACCTTTCCCAGACACCAATTAGAAAAAGACCCAAAACCCAATAGAAAAATAGGCATAGGGTACAAATAAAAACAGCCCCCCAAAATGGAAATAGAGACATGAAAACATAAGAGATACTCATTCTCACTCATAATAAGTGAAATATAAATTAAAACTACGCTGAGATACCATTTTTCAACCATTAGATTGGGAAAGATCTGAAATATAATTTTTTATCTGTCCAGTGATAGTAGGTTCTTTTCTCCCCTGTTACAAATGAATTGTTAGTCCAAGAAATGCCCCTCTGGGATTCCACTGTTGGGAAATAAATCTGATAAGGCTCTACAAAACCCTTTAGGGCTGTGGGCAAAAGGAGAGTGCAAACCTTATTAACCTGAACATCTACCTCCCCAGGAATGTTAATATATTATGTTCCTTCTCCAATTCTTCAAGAATGTGCTGCTTTCCTTATTCCTCTGTCCTACCCAGGCAAAAGTCCTTATTGTCTTGTTTATCTATTTCTCACTTCACCTGGAATCTTTCTGTCTTCAAGACCACAAAATTTCTTGGCAGCATAAGGACCACACCCTTCAGTCTGTCATATTTTTCCTACCAATTTTATTGCAAAGTGGGATTAAATGGAGTACACATTTTCCTGTATCATACCTTGCCTGCTAGTTAAGTGTATACATAAGTCTATACATGTCTGTTTCCTCCATAGAGCATGTGGTTTATTGTATTATTTTGCCTAAATATTCGCTTCCTCTCTCTGTGGAAAGATTTCACCTCTTTGCCCCAATCATGTCAAGTTTGGTCTTCTAACTTGCATTGGTCAGTGAAATGTAAGCAGAAATGACATAGGCCACTTCCACTCAGAAGCTTTAAGACCCATCATGTGGTTCCACCATCTTGTTCTTTCCTCTACTAGAAGACCATCCCTAGATTAGCACAACCCAGAAATAGTTTGTTCCTTCAGCCTGGGTCCTGGAATAAAAAAGACATAGAGCAGAGACATGAAGGACATAAAACATGAGTGAGAAATAAACCTTTGTGTTCTTAAGCCCCTGAGATTTGGGAGTCGTCTGTGATTGCAGTACAACCTAGCCCAGCTGTTTGCTAGGTCTATAAGCTCCAATGCCTCTTATTTTCTTTTGTATCCCAAACAGCACCTGGCATAACCCTTTGCCTGTAGTACCCAGTCAATAAAAATTCGCTGAATAGGATTTTTCTCTTGCTCTTTTGTTTCCCTTCCCTTTCCTTTCTGAATAATTCAGTCCAAAAGCCATTACGAGGGGACAAGGAAGGTAGGTGTTTAGTGAAGGCGTGAAGAGGAGCTACGGTGGCCCAGAGCAGGGGGTCAGAGCCTAAGCAGGGTGAGGAGACTTGATCAAATAAGTAAATACATTATGGATAATGGGATCCAAGCTTCTCACCATCAGAGAACAGAGTTACAAATATGGGAAGGGAGAAAATTATAACGAGCTCTATTTTGTTGGATTGGAATTGGAGATATTAATGTTCGTGCATGGTTTTCAATATATGTAGATAGATAAATAAAAATAATTGTACACGTACATGTATGTAAGTTCCCTAGCTCTGTCTCCTGAAAGGGCCTGGGAGTAGCAACCAATGGAAATGACTACACCTAGCACCCAGGTCCTGGTTTCTAAATGCCATTCTCTACCAAAGAACCAGGGATCCTTGGGAAAATAACTGATTCCAGAGCTCAGACAGGAAAAGTAAAAGATGAGCCTGGAACATCTTGTTCTGCCATAACTAAGAAAGTGCTCAAAAAAATGAGGGCCACATGTCAAAAGGAAACAGAAGCCAGTTTGAAGAGGCTCCCACTGGCTAAATAGGAGATAACTAGAGCATCAAAATAAATAATGAGAGTAGTGAATTAAAACCCGTGAAACCAGTAGGAATTTGCTATATAAATATAGGCGTATTTAGATAAATGGAGAAATTGCAAGTTTGCTGAGGAACAGGATATTTACATAATCTCAAAGTACCACCCCCCAGAATACTTATTGATTATTAAGGAAAACACAGTAAATTTACATTGGATAAGCTTGGCAAACCCCATCTTAATCAAGTGATCAAAGCTAACATCACGGGTAGTGAGACAAAGTAAAATGAGTGCCCTGAGAGACTGCAATGAAACACACAGTACCACTCCCGTGATATCCCCGCCAAAGAAACATAACCAGAGTCTACTTGTGAGGGGGCCTCAGACAAACCCAAATTGAGGGATATTCTATATAATGACTTGCCTGTGATCTGCAAAATTCTCAAGGTCATGATAGTCAAGAGAAGACTTAAAAACTGTTCCAAATTAAAGGCAACTAAAGAGAAATGACAACTAATGTGGCCGGGGAGGCAGAGATTGGAGTGATGCAGTGACAAGTCAAGGAATGCCAGCAGCCTCCAGAAGCTGGAAGAGGCGAGAAATAGATTGTCCCCTAGAGCCTCTGAAGGGAGCAGGCCCTGCTGACACCTGGATTTAGGCTCAGTGAAACTTGTTTTGGACCTCTGGCCTTAAGAACTATGAGAGAAAAGATTTCTGTTGTTTTAAACAGTATACAGGGCCGGCCCCATGGCTTAGCGGTTAAGTGCGCGTGCTCCGCTGCTGGCAGCCCGGGTTCAGATCCCGGGCGCACACCGCTTCTCCTGCCATGCTGGGGCTGCGTCCCACATACAGCAACTGGAAGGATGTACAGCTATGACATACAACTATCTACTGGGGCTTTGGGGGGAAAAATAAATAAATAAAATCTTTAAATAAATAAATAAATAAATAAAAATAAACAGTATACAGTAATTTGTTAAAACAACCGATGGAAAGTAAGACAGAATCACACCCTAACACTTGTCACCAAACTGGTGATGGTGGCTTACCAGGAAAGAGATGCTGCAGATCTGGCCTCCTCTCCATTACCAATGAGTTGAAGAAAGACTGGGGATATTCAACATATCCCACGCCGTCATGCTTGAAGATCCAAGGAAAAGCACAGATCTAATACACTGTTAAAGTGGCTTCATCTTCAGAAAGAAGGATAACAATAAAATACTCAATATTCCTGAAGAGGTAGATGTCCTTGTTAATAATTAAGGACTATGCTCTCTCATCCACAGCTCAAAAGGGTTTTACACAGCTTTTAAAATTTATTTCCCAGCGGTAGGATGCCACAGAGGCATCGCTTGATCTAACAATTCAGCTGTAGTGGGGTGTATTAGTCAGGGTTCTTCGGAGGAACAGAAGCAACAAGATGTGTATGAGGGAGAGAGATTTATTTTAAGGAATTGGCTCACATAATTTAGAGGCTTGGGAAGTCTAATAAAATCTGCAGGGAGGACACTCAGGGAGGAATTGCAGTTTGAGTCCAAAGGCAGCCTGCTGGCAGAATTCTTTCTTGCTTGGGGAAGTCAGTCTTTTTCTATTAAGGCCTTCATCTGACTGGATGAGGTCCATCCACACTATGGAGTTTATCTGCTTATTTAAACTCTGCTGATTTAAATGTTAATCTCACTAAAAAATACCTTCACAGAAACATCCAGAATAATGTCTGACCAAATATCTGGGTACCCGGGCCTAGCCAAGTTGACACATACAGTTAACCATCACACAGGGAAAAAAGAACCCACTGTCATTGGGCTGGACATATGTGTAGAATAAAAGCATATCTTTTTGGATTCAAGGTCATTTACTTTGGTCTCGTGTCATTCAGTGATGTGTACACTTTTATCTCATATTTTTTTACCTGGTTTTCATTTTCAGGAGGAAAAGCAGCCTTGAGCATCATCCAAGTTTGGGGCTTGTTTTGCCACAGTGGCTAATGTGTTTTGTAACTACCTCATTAGCATAACGGCATGTGGGAAAGTTCTTTACTAGGCATTCATGGAGCAAGATATCTGGGCCCATCTGCTCTTGCAGACCTGCCTCAAGAAAGGTTACTCTCAGGACCAGATCTTAAGGGAGCTAGAGAAGAGACCTAAGACATGAGGACGTTTTCACGTAAAAGTTTTCAACTGATTTTATTTAGGACAGTCTAATCCATTCATTATAGAAAAGAAAGATCAGAGTTCAGCTGTGGCAGAAATATTACCCACAAACTACTCATTCTGTTTCAGAAGATGATGCTATTTCTTCTGCCAGAGACAGAAATGACACTCACATCTTGGATCCAACTTCTGATCATGCGGCCATGAACAGGAAAATGAAAGTCAGTTCTTGACCAGGCTGTGAAGTGTCTTTGCCTTCAGGGCTTCCTAGTTCTCTGGTTTCTCAGGAACATCAGCTGGGGAAGGATATGTATCTCAAGCAAGAGAATCAGGGAGATAGTGAACTGAGCCAGTCAATAACCATAATAATGATGAATTCAATATCAGTTTGTACCAGATGCTGTTCTGGGAACCAGGGAGACAAAATGACAAAACACGGCCCCAGCTCCTCAGTCTAGCGGGAGCGACAAATAAACGAGTCGCTGTGACACATTGTTACTGCCCAAGAGGGGGTTCGTCTGCCCACGACAAGACATGCCAATCATCAAGAGGCAAGGTGGTAGGAGAAAAAGGACTTTTTATTATAGCGTGCTAGCAAGAGGGAAGATGGCCAACTAATGTCTGAAAAAACAGACCGTCATAAGGGGCACAAAATCTTACAGCAGTAATACAGGCCGGTGGGTTATAGGGGAGGGCGTTAGGAGTTGACCTTCTGGTGTTACAGACCAGGAGTGCCACACCAGATCTTTCAGTTGTCACTGATGATGGCTATCAGCATAGACTCTCTGCTCTGGGGTCATCTCATTCCTAAGGAACTCAAAAGAACAAAGTTATCATCTTATCGCAGCTGGGAGGTACATCACAAGCATGGGTTGTAAAATCTACAGAGCAGTTAGATCTCCTGGAGGGTGCAGATCCAGCTGGGTTAGTTTGTCAGAGGTCATTCAAAGTTACAGTAGGGTTTCTTTTCTACAATATGGCTTCCCATATGTCAACCTTATCTTGAGCTGGTATCAACATGAATGAGAGAGCTGCATGGAAAGAGTAGACAAACACAAAGGAGGGAGTGACTCCCTCTGTGGGAGGGTTCAGGAGGGTTTCACAGAGGAGGTGACCTTTGACCTGCATCTTGGAAGACTCTTCCGAGTCCAGCAGGAGGAGTAACAGGAAATAGAGAATTCCAGAAACATGGAGTTTATTTTTTTGTTTATTTACTTATTGGCTTTATTATTAATTATTAAAGTGCTGAATAATCACTTAGAAAATATGGAATGTACCAAAAAATTATAAAGTCAAAAATAATGACTCAAAAAAAATGACCCATAACTCTACTATCTAGAGGCAATACTGTGGCAATAATTATTTTGCCATAATTCCTTGATTTCTTTTTCTATACATTTTAATATAAAGTTGTGTTTATAATGTATTTATTACTTTGTATATTGTTTATTCTCAAAACATATTCTATCATTAAAAAACCTGGTAAACCAATATTTGATAACTTCTTAAAATATCACCAGATTTATCATAACATATGTAAGCATTAATCTATTGTCGATTTTTGTGCTCCAAGTTTTCATTCATATAAAAGATGTCTTTGTGTATAAATTTTTGTTGTATTTTAGAAGTGGAAATCCTGGGTTAAAGTATATGAACATTATTAACACTCTTGATAACTAGCCATATTGCTTTCTAGAAAGGTTGCAACACTTTAAATTATCACCAGCAAAGTATGAAAATATCTTTCTTACTAAACTTCTATCGACATTGCACAGAATTTTTAAAAATGGATTTTAGCAGGCCCGGCCCCATGGCCAAGTGGTTAGAGTTCTGTGCACTCTGCTTCGGTGGCCTGGATTTGTGGGTTTGGATCCCCAGCGCAGACCTACTCCACTCAGCAGCCATGCTGTGGCAGCATCCCACATACAAAACAGGGGAAGACTGGCACAGATGTTAGCCCAGGGCAAATCTTCCTCAGCAAAAAAAAAAAAAAAAGAAAGAAAGAAAAGAACTGGATTTTAACATACATTCAGTAAAGTGCACTAATCTCAAATGTATAGCTCACTGGAATAGTATCATTTTTTTAATATTTAATAATTTAATAGGGAAAAAATTGTGTTTTTTCTATATCTAGTAAATTTAAATGTTTTCTTATGATTATTACACTCTTGAACTTGCCATTTTGTGAACTGATGGCTCATGCCATTTATCTACTGAGGTCTAAAGTGGTTTTTAAAAATCTGTGTTTTATTTGTATTTGCCATATTTGCAGTAAATATTTTTCCCAGCCTGTTGCTTCTTTCCGTTTTCTTTGTGACAATTTTTGATAATCAAAGTTTTATTGTTTGTGTGGTCAAATTTTTTAACCTTTTCCCGTGTGATTTCTTTCAAGTAGAATTCAAAATATTTTTATATTTCTTCGAGACTTCTTCTTTGACTCATGGATTATTTAGAAGTATGTTGTTTAATTTCCAAATATTTAGGGGATTATCTGGCTATCTTTCTGTTATTGATTTCTAGTTTAATTCCATTGTGGTCTTGGAACATTCTTTGTGTGATTTCCATACTTTTAAATTTGTTAAGGTGTGTTTTATGACCAAGAATGTGGTTGATCTTGGTGCATGTCCCATGTGAGCTTGAGAAGAATGTGCATTCTGCTGTTGTTGGATGGAGTCTTCTATACGTGCCAGTTAGATCCAGCTGATTGGTGGCATTACTTAGGTTATCTATATCCTTACCGATTTACTGCCTGCTTTATATATCAGTTACTAATAGAGGGGTGTTGAAGTCTCCAACTGTAATAGTAGATTTGTCTACTGCTCCTTTCAGTTCTGTCAGTTTTTGACTCCTGTATTTTGATGCTCATTGTAGGTGCATATGTGTTTAGGGAGAAGTAAACCATTTATCATTATATAATGCCTCATTTTATTCCTGATATTCTTCCTTGTTCAGAAGTCAGCTTTGTCTGAAATTGATATAGATACTCTAGCTTTTTACGATTAATGTTAGCATGGTATATCTTTCTCCATTCCTTTACTTATATAATCTGAGTCTTTAAATATAAAATAGTTTTCTTATAGTTAGGTCTTATTCCTTCCTTCCTTCCTTCCTTCTTCCTTCCTTCCTTCCTTCCTTCCTTCCTTCCTTCTTTCCTTCCTTTCTTTCTTCCTCCCTCCCTCCCTGCCTTCCTTCCTTTCTTTCTTTCTTTTGCTGGGGAAGATTTGCCCTGAGCTAACATCTATTGCCAAACATCCTCTTTTTATGTGAGCCACTGCCACAGTGTGGCTACTGACAGACAAGTGGTGTGGTTCCACGCCCGGAAACCAAACCCGGGCCGCCAAAGCAGAGCGCACCGAACTTTAACCACTAGGCCATCAGGGCTGGCCGAGGTCTTATTTTTTTAAGCCACACTGACAATCTCTGTCTTTAATTGGTGTATTTAGACCATTCACATTCAGACTTTCACCATGAAAACCTGGGAGGGTTCCTACTGGTAAAGACTACAAAAATGTGGGGACTCCCCCATAAAATTGTAGCCCCCAGGAGTTTCTCACTCATACTAGTCCACACTCAGCCTCTAGAAATTCATCAAAATTACCATTTAAATGTACAATTCTTAACTGACCAATGTCAATGGAAATTTAGGCCAAGGAGATAATGATTCAACACATCTAAAAGGCCATTCGTTTTCAGATACACAACATGGCATAAGCATTCTGTCTAAAAAGTGTCTGTGAAGCATCCCTTTAAAATGGTTTTGTTTCTATGGATGCCAAGAGCATGCTGCCACTTTAGACCTACATAAGACCTCATAGAGCCAAGTCCTGCGAGCAGAGAGCCAAGCAGGAGTGACTCGGAAGGCCAAGTGGCTAAAAAAAGGTGGCCTTTTCTGCAGCTGTGCTTTTGGGGACAGCATCTCTAAAAGCTTCTCAGAAACAGCAAACTAAGCATTAAGTTTATATCTTATACTCAAAGCACCCTCCCTTTATCCTGGTGGCCTTGTCTGTATCTATTTAGAGCTGCTCAGTTTACAGCTCTGGCCAATGTCACAGCATGTCATTACGCCCTGAAGGAATTTCACAGTCTGTGAAGCCCTGTGTACCTTCCTACTGTGGCAAGTGCATAAAGGTTCCAGTCCAGTTTGGAGCACAATAAAAATCTGGACAGCTCTGAGTGAGGTCACCTGGACAGGCTCTTGTAGCTCACCAATAGGACTACTAAATGCGTTGTGTTAATTATGTTACTGCCAGATTCAAGCCACAACAAAACTAAAGTAATCAAGACAGCGAGGTACTGGCTTAAAGACAGACATACAGATCAATGGAATAGAACTGAGAATCCAGAAATAAATCCTTATATTTTTGACAAGGATGTCATGACAACTCAGTGGGGAAAGAATAATCTTTTCAACAAATGGTGCCAGGACAACTGGCTACCCATCTGCAAAGTAATAAAGTTGGACCATTAACTCACAAAATACAAAATATGAAAATTAACACGAAATGCATCAAAGACCTAAATGTAAAAGCTAAGGCTATAAAACTCTTGAAGAAAAGATAGGCATAAATCTTCATCACCTTCAATTAGGCAATTGTTTCTTAGATATGACACCAAAAAGCACAACTGACAAAAGAAAAAACAGATTAGACTTCATCAAAAATTACAACTTTTGGGGTCAGTCCAGTGGCACAAGCGGTTAAGTGTGCGCGCTCCGCTGTGGCAGCCTGGGGTTCGCCAGTTCGGATCCTGGTCACGCACCAACACACTGCTTGTTAAGCCATGCTGTGGTGGCGTCCCACATAAAGTAGAGGAAGATGGGCATGGATGTTAGCCCAGGGCCAGTCTTCCTCAGCAAAAAAAGAGGAGGATTGGCAGATGTTAGCTCAGGGCAGATCTTCCTCACAAAAAATAATAAATAAATAAATAAAAAATAAACAAGGAATGTCTGAGAAACTGTCACAGACAAGAGTTGCCTAAGGAGATATCACAACTAAACGTAATGTGGTATCATTAGTTGTGGCAAATATACCATACTAGTGGAAGACATTAATAATAGGGGAAACTAAGTACGGGGTATATGGGAACTCTTTGAGCAGTCTTCAGAATTTTTCTGGAGATCTAAAACTATTCTAAAAAATAAAATTTATTTTTAAAAAGACCTAATAAACAAAGTTTAAAAAAACCCCAATTTAAAAATGGGCAAATAAATCAACTTACAAAAATCAATTGCATTTCTATACTCTAATAACGAACTAACAGAAAGAGAACTCAAGAATACAATCCCATTTACAATCGCAACAAAAAGAATAAAGTATCTAGGAATAAATTTAACCAAGGAGGTGAAAGACCTGTACAATGAAAACTATAAGACATTATTGAAAGAAATAGATGATGACATAAAGAAATGGAAAGATATCCCATGCACATGGATTGGAAGAATAATCATAGTTAAAATGTCCATACTACCTAAAGCAATCTACAGATTCAATGCAATCCCAATCAGAATCTCTAGTCAATGCAATCCCAGTCAGAATCCCTATTCCATTCTTCATGGAAATAGAACAAAGAATCCTAAAATTCATATGGGGCAAAGAAAGACCCCAAATAGCTAAAGCAATCCTGAGAAAAAAGAACAAAGCTGGAGGCATCACAATCCCTGACTTCAAAATATACTACAAAGCTATAATAATCAAAACAGCATGGTACAGGTACAAAAACAGACACACAAATCAATGGAACAGAATTAAAAGCCCAGAAATAAAACCTCACATCTATGGACAGCTAATCTTTGACAAGGGAGCTAAGAACATAGAATGGAGAAAGGAAAGTCTCTTCAATAAATGGTGCTGGGAAAACTGGACAGCCACATGCAAAAGAATGAAAGTAGACCATTTTCTTTCACCATACACAAAAATTAACTCAAAACGGATCAAAGAATTGAAGGTAAGACCTGAAACTATAAAACTCCTAGAAGAGAATATAGGCAGTACACTCTTTGACATCAGTCATAGAGGGATCTTTTCCAATTCCATGTCTACACGGACAAGGGAAACAAAAGAAAAAATAAACAAGTGGGACTTCATCACACTAAAGAGCTTCTGCAAGGCAAATGAAACCAGTATCAAAACGAAAAGACGACCTGCCAGCTGGAAGAAAATATCTGCAAATCATATCCAACAAAGGGTTAATCTCCATAATATGTAAAGAACTCACACAACTGAACAACAAAAAAACAAACAACCGGATCAAAAAATGGGCAGAGGATATGAACAGACATTTTTCCAAGGAAGATATACAGATGGCCAATAGGCATATGAAAAGATGTTCAACATCTCTAATCATCAGGGAAATGCAAATCAAAACTACACTAAGATATCACCTTATACCCATTAAAATGGCTATAATCACCAAAACAAAAAATAACAAATGTTGGAGAGGTTGTGGAGAAAAGGGAACCCTCATTCACTGCTGGTGGGAATGCAAACTGGTGCAGCCTCTATGGAAAACAGTATGGAGATTCCTCAAAAAATTAAAAATAGAAATACTTTATGATCCAGCTATCCTACTACTGGGTATTTATCCAAAGAACCTGAAATCAATAACCCAAAGAGGCTTATGCACTCCTATGTTCATTGTAGCATTATTCACTATAGCCAAGAAGTGGAAGCAACCCAAGTGTCCCTTGACCGATGATTGGATAAAGAAGATGTGGTATATATATATATTATGTATATATATATTATGTATATATATATACATAATATATATATATATTATATATATATAGAATGGAATATGACTCAGCCATAAAAAAGACAAAATCGTCCCATTTGCAACAACATGGATGGACATGGAGGGTATTATATTAAGTGAAGTCAGCCAGACAGAGAAAGACAAACACCGTATAATTTCACTCGTATGTGGAAAATAAACTAACACAGGGACAGAGAGAACAGTTTGGTGGTTATCAGGGGGAAGGAGGTTGGGGGGTGGGCACAAGGAGTGAAGGGGCACATTTATATGGTAACTGACAAACAATAATGTACAACTAAAATTTCACAATGTTATAAACTATTATGGCATCAATTAAAAAAAGGGCAAATATTTGAATAGACATTTAGCCAAAGGAGATATGCAAATGACCAATAAGCATATGAAAAGATGTTCAACACCTTTAATCTATAGGAAAATGCAAATCAAAATCACAATGAGATATGACTTCACACCCACTAAGATGATCATAACCAAAAGACAAGTGTTGGCAAGGATTCGAAGAAATTGGAACCCTCATACATTGTTGGTGGAAATGAAAATCATGAAGCATATTTGGAAAACAACTTATCATTTCCTCAAAAAGTTAAACATAGAGCTACCATATGACCTGGCAATTCCACTCCTATGTATATGCCCAAGAGAATTAAAAATGTATGTTCACACAAAAACTTGTACATGAATGTTCATAGCAGCATTATTCATAATAGCTGAACAGTAGAAACAACCCAAATATCTATCAACTGATGAATGGTTAAATAAAATGTAGTATATCTGTACAGTGGAATATTATCCAGCTATAAAAAGGAATAAAATATCGATACATGCTAATACATGGATGATCCTTGAAAACATTATGCCAACGAAAGAAGCCAGACACAAAGGCTGCATATTGTATGATTCCATTTCTATGAAATGTCCAGAACAGACAAATCCATAGAGACAAAAAGTAAATTAGTGGTTTCCAGAGGCTAAGGAGAATAGGAAACGGGAATGACTGTTAGTGGGTACAGAGTTTCTTTTTGGGGTGATGAAAATTTTCTGGAATTCAATAGTGGTACAACTTTGTGAATATACTAAAATCTACTGAGTTGACACTTAAAATTAATAAAATAAGAAAAATAAGATTCAAGTTATACTATGAACTGTCCTCACCATTTTCTTCCAAAGAAATATATTCTTTGTGTGTGTGTGTGTGTACATGTGTGTGTGATATGCTATTTATAGAGAAACTAAGGACCAAGTGAACAGCCAAGCTGCCATCAACTTGATCAGCAGTTATTGGACATTTGCTTTAGGTAGGGCTGGTACAAACTATGTCCCTACAGAAGATAAGGCAGGAAAAAGCAAAGGACATTCTTTCCCTTCATCGACTGGGAGTTCCAGGATAAACACAGTTCATATCTAATAAAATAAAACAACTGATGGAAGTTGGGTTGACTTTGACCACCAATTTAGAAAACTACAGGTTTGTTATGATTACTTGTATCAGAACAGGCTGTTAATTTGAACAGCTGAAAACATTAGATCTACTCTGTGCTCACCATTTCTGTAGCTACACAGAGTGGCCCACATTTCCACAGGGAGATGGAACACAATACCCGATGCCAAGTTTAAGCGACAAAGACCTACAACAACAAGTGATGCTTTTTATGTTTTTTGCCAAGTACAAAGAACCAATGCTTCCCAGTGAGGTTTTTTTTAATTGGGGAGAGAAAGGAGGCTACCTGATTTCCCAATCTTAAGGAAAACAATATGATTAGAAAAGAGGAGCAGCACATAAAAGCTATGTAAGAAAGTAATAACGAAATGCACGTGGTGTCAGCATGAAGATCCTCTCATAGCGCAGCAGGAGACTGTAGTGTGTCTGACCTGCATTCACAGGTGCTGGAGGGGAGAGATCCCACCTCAGGCAACCGTGGTCTTTGGGAAGAGGGAACGGTCCAGGCCAGGGAAGGCTAGCGGAGCAGGTAGTGGTGGTGAAGTCTGACCAGTGTTCAACTAAGGCGGAAACTCCCTGATGTAGCTGTCGCCAGGGCTCTGACCGTGTATCACAATATGAGAAGAGAACCCAGCTGGTCCTGATCTGGGAAATGACTGCTGGTTAAATGGCCCAGGCTGGTGGTTGCCATGGAAACCATAAAACTCTTGCTTTCTCAGAACAATGGGAAGAGACAGACCCAGCAGTCTGTGGGGGAAAGCAGAACTCACGATGGGCCTGCTTCTAAAGCCCAGGTCAGGTTCCTCTTCTCTCCCACCCTTGGTGTAATGATCCCTGGATTCCATCCCACTTGGCCTCCATGAAGAGGCAGCGTGGGAAACAGCAACTCAGGAAAAGGGCTTTTTGTACCTGGTTTCATTGACAAAATGCCAGACATTAATTAGAACCTTGCTATGCCCAGAACTCCGAATGAGACTCTTCCCATATTCCAAACAGTGAAGAGAAGTTGCCACTGAGTAGAAATATAAATGGCTACACGTATAACAAGGTGCATGTGGTGAACACCTGAAGTTTAGGCCTGTTCAGTACCTAGTCCTCCTTCGACTGGTAAGAGCATCCCGATTTTCCTTTGAGATATCACCACTTCCTCATTCTTGGTCCACATGGTTCAGGTGGAGCCATGCCCCAGCCCACATAATACAAGAATGGGCATATGGCTCAGATATGGCCAATGAAAGCATAGTACTTTGTCCACAGTGCCCAAGCTACACCAGCAAGGTCACAGGACTTGGGCTTAGCTGAAGCAGTCAATTTGGAGCTGCCAGGAGATATCTCCCTTAACTGAATGGAGAGGGCCCATCTGCAATGGAAAGAAACAAGGCCAACTACAAAGAACAGTAGAGATGAGGGAGAAAGCAAGCCCCGACAATATCATTTGACCCTTGACCTAGCCATACCTGAAGATGAAGTTACCTTACATGTCCCAAATACATGAGCCTATCGATTATCAATTAGGTAATCTGGCTGTTATCTAATAACTGGATTAGGTTATTCTTCTACTTCAATGAAGTAAAAGAGCTTATCAATACAGTCAATAAATTGGATCACAATTTTTGCTAAAATTTCTGACACGTGATTTGGTATAGGCATCTCCAGCATACAAAATGGACCTTGTCGAAGCCTGGTGAATGAACACCAATTGACCAACTAGAGAAGGCATATGAAATCTAAACAAAGGACAAATAAATTAAAATCTAGAATTAAAAAAAAAGAAGCTCTTAAATTACATATGTTTTCTGAATTGATCAAATAACGGGGATTATAATTATAACGATGGCAAATAAAATGTTAATCAATTATTAAATTAATAACATTAATAACTATTATTATAAAAATTAGCATTTTAGAACCAATTTTTATGCGCTGGTACGGTGCAAATTTCTTCTGTATTCATAATCTTACTTAAATCTCACCCCAGTTGGGAACTATTATTATTTCCATTTTACAGATGAAAGAATTGAGGCTGAGATCATTTACAAATGTGCCTAAGGCCCCCCAATGGACAGAATACTTTGCTGGGTGCTATCTTATAAAACAAATAAGATCTAACCTTGCCTTCAAGGAGCCATAATTCAGTTAGCACTAGCAAAAAAGGGCAATGTCATATGTGGTTAAGTGCCAGATTAATGGTACAAACCATGAATGTTATAAGATTTCAGTGGAGAAAAAGATTGCCATAAGCTGGAATGATCAGAGAACATCTAAGAGGTGAGTGTTGGGCAAGACCCCATGAAAGGAAGGTAGAGAGGACGCAGATTCCAGAAAGGAGGGGACGGCACCAAGGTGGCAGGAGGAAGAACAGCCTGGCCATGCGAAGCAGCTGACTTTTGCTTGGGTAACACTCGCGACGAGCAGAGGTCACTCAGGTAAGTCCTTAGACTCCAGGTTAAGGAATTTGAACTCTATCTTGTGTTGATGGAGCAAAAAACTTTGAGCTCAAGGGACAAAATCAAGATAGTACTGTCCTAATGAGGCATTGTGAAGATAATTTCCACTGTAGGGAGCTGTTCAGAATTGCACCTTTAAAGAATTAAGTATTAGAGCCACTGGAGAAATATGCATAACGGTTAACCACACAGGCAGCATTTCAGGACCACAGATAATCTGCATTGGAGCTACGAGACTCTCCAGACAAGGGACAGCCCAGTGTAAGCTGTGTCCATGACTCAAAATCAAACTAAGTGCTTGTCTAATTTGCTTTCCCTCTGTTTTCTTTTTCCTTCTTTCCTGCTCTCTTCCCATCTCTGCATTTCCTCCCCCTTTACCTTGACTCTCTCTCCCACTGCGCTGTCTTTCTCTAGACCCTCTTTCACTCTCAAAAATATTGAGACCTCTATGGCTCCTTGCCTGCTCCACCCCATTTCCACCCGCTTCTCCTCTAGGCTCTTCTTTCTCTGCTCATCTCTCAAAATGTTGATGGTTGATGTCCTCCATGTTCACCATGTTTGTGAAGACACAAAGGCAGAAGCAGGTGCTAGTCTATGTGACTCTCTGGTCAGCTGTAGGCAACTGAAGCTACAAATGTCCCTTAAATATTAGTCCCCTCCTCTCCCTAAAATAGAGCAGAGGTGCTTTGGGTGAGGAAAGCAGTGCAAGGAGTTCTTACTGAAGTATTCACTACCAGAAAAAGAAAGTCTCCTTTGTTTACACTTTTAGTTCAAGGCAGGGTCGTTTCCTGTGAATGGGGGTGAGTCTGTATTTCCTATAACTAAATTGATTGTTTTAAAAGGGAGGATGATTTCTTTTTTTAAAGATTGATAGCTTGCATCTCTGATTAAAACATAAAAGACAAGGATCAACAAATGCATGTACTATATACGCTCCCTCACTTGCAAGAAGTAAGTACCCATGCTTTTCAAAAGGTGACGACGTGACCTCGGGCGCACACGCCGACGCGCTGCCGGGGCGCTCTCCGGCCCGCGTCCTCGCTCGAGGCCCCCAGCGTCCCGTCCGGCGCGATCCCAGGCGAGAGCGTGAGAGGCGAGCCGCCCGCGCGCTGCGCGCCGCCGCACGTTTCAGAGGCGCTCCTGCCCTTTCAAACGTGCTCGGCGGTACAATGTGTCTTTCATCACTGAAACGTACACTGTTTAGAAAAAAGAGACTAGATTCAGGAGGGAAAGTTAGATACGACCAAAGCTGCAAAAGCAGGACAGGAACGCTTTTGAGCCAAGCAGAAAGGTGGCCCAGGAGCTCCTTGTGAGGTCTCTGTGAGGGAGGGGTTCAGCTTCAACGTGCCATGAAAGTTAAAAATACCCTGTATCTCCATGCATTCATGTAAGAGTGTTAACTTTCTTCTTATAACCTCAATAACCTCAGGAGCAAAATGCATATAAAGTCTATTTAATAGATTATAAACAGATTTAATCTAAAGCTAAATTCTCTGATGAATGTGGTAAGAATTTCTGGAGAGCCTGCTCTGTGCCAGCACTGGGCTAGCCGCTCCCCCACCTCCTCTTCTCTGATTTTCACAATGGCCCCAGGAGGCAGGAAGCATCATTGCCACTTTATAAACGAGAAAGTGGAGATTCAAAAGGATAAATAATTTGCCTGAGATTACACTGGTATGTAGCTGAGGTTCAAACCTGGGCCAGACTCCATCATACCCACTCTTCCTGCACTGTTTCACAGCTAGGGGTTCAAAAAGCAGGCTCCATCTGAACAACATGTTTCTAACCAACAGAGGAAAGAGTCCTGGACTGCGTTCCCAGTGCTGGCACTGGTTCTGTCCCACCTCAGCCACAGGAGGACACTTCCCTGCCGTCCACTCTGCATCGTCAAGGTTGAAATAATCAAAATGACTTTGCCAAATTCCACAAAATGAATGCATGAGATGGCACCTCCAATCTCTTTCAGTCCATGAGCTTTTTCCCAGATTGAATTTGAGGGATTAAGTTCTCTCCACCACTCAGGCCTTGGTGGGGGAGTGCTTCTCCCTCAATGCTCATCACATGGCTGGGAGCTTCACATCCTCCTCATGTCTATGCAGTGCCGCCTCCTCAGAGGCTTCACCTCGTCTCTCTTTCTCATGTCGTGCCTTCTGACACTCCATTGCAGCTCTCTTCTGACTGACTTCGTATATCTAACCTAACCAGCATTATTTTATGTATTGACTTGTGCGCTGCTTGTGTTTCCCTCTAGAATGTCAGGACTACATCTGTCCTGTCCACAGTGTATCCTCCTTGGGCCAGGCACAGCACACAGCAGGTGCTGAATCAATATCTGCTGAACACAGACTACTGCTTACCCAGTGTCCACTGAAGGGCTGCGCTCCTGGGGAGGCATTTTCCTGATACAAAACAAACCGACAAAAAACCCAACAGGCACAAAAATATGCCGATTAGCATGGAGAGATGCTCAAAACTTAAATAAGCAATTTACAATATAATCCCATTTTTGTAAAAAAATATATATACATATATACTAAAAATATATGAAACAAGAGGTAGAAAGTGGATGCTTCTAGTGGTGTGGGATTATCAAAGTTGTACATAATTTTGCTTGTCTAATTTTCCTGTAATGAACATGTATATAACTTTTGTAATGGGAAAACACAATAAAATAAATTTGGGAGATGGGAATAAGATTGACTAAGAACAACTCTTAATAAACACAACTTATAACAAAGTAAATTCTAATGGCTACACCAAGAGGGGTGTTTGGGATTTTTAGTCCCACCCCTTTTGTTTGATATTCACAACTGATGTTTTCTCAAAATCTTATAAGGTGCAAAAAAAAAAAATGTAACTTCAATCCCCCATGTCTATGCAGTTTGCTCACCTAAGCTTCTTTTGGTAGAAAATCTGGAAGCACTCATCACAAACGCCTTTATAATATCATGTTGCTGCAATTTTAAAAATAAAGGTGGGGACAATAGACCCTCTAGAGGGCAGATGCTCACAGCAAATCCCAGTATCTCTGAGCTACAGTCTCCCCAACTGTGATAGAGAAGAACTGAGCTGGTGCATGTTTAAGGTACCATCAGTTCTGTGATTTTATCATCCTATTAACCATATAATAGGTAGAAGAGTTTTTAAGCTATAAAGAATGATAGATAGATAGATAGATAGATAGATAGATAGATAGATAGATAGATAGAGATAGATGATAGATAGATAGATTAGATAGACAGACAGATAGATACTCCTGTATATTGAATCTCTTTTATACAGATGTACAAGTAGGCTACACTATATCTGACAATGCTAATGGTGCTAAAACCCATAGCATTTCCATAAGAAGCAACCCAAATGCTGAAATAACCAATCTATCCTTACCCCAAAAAAACTAAGAAAAAATTGCCATTTGACAGTTTTAAATATTTTCTTTACTAGAAATATTTTTAAAAGAATATTTAGGAAAGATTCATCCCACTCAGGTTTAGAGAATTGGCCATAATACGCAGAGCTCAAGCCCATGCATTGCTGGTTCAAGCACAGTTACCAACAGGTTCGAGCTCGGTCCCCCTGGAATTTTGAGGAGGAAGGAGTAGGTAGGCACTAGTGATTTCTTTTAAATTATAGGAGAAAGTGCCTGGCGTATTTTAGATGCCCAAAACTTTTTTTGTTGAATTAATAAAGAAAAGAACACAATATAGCAAGTACAAAGGACCTCAACCCACAGAAGACTCCTGCACGGTCACACATAAGAAGAAACAGGTCGGAGTTGAGAGAACTGCCCCCTCGCTCCTCTCCCAATTCTCCTCAACCTTTACCAGTGTATTCCTGCTCAAGACAGTCGCTCTGTCTCATACATTTGTTCTCCTTCCCCACTTGAAAGAACTTATTTCTAATACACTAAGAAATAGGTAGGGAAAGTAGAACAAACATTAAATTGGCACGGTTGACATACAGTGTACTGTAAAGTGAGGAGTTTGGTCCCAGAGCTCACAAGCTAGTTTAAATCTGGACTCTAGCAGTCACCTATAAGCAAATCATTGAATCTCTTTGAACCTCAGTTTTCTCAAATGTCTTACTCAGTTACTAATTATTTGAAGATTTATTTCTCATTTTTTAAAATGATAGCCTTATTGAGATATAATTCACATACCATACATTGCAAGTGTACAATTCAACAGTTTCTAAGTCAGAGTTTAGAATTTTAAACATTTCCATCACCCTAAAAAGAAACCCCGTACCCATTAGCAGTCACTCCACATTTTCCCTCATCCTCCCTTCGCCAGCCCTAGGAAATCACCAATCTATTTTCTATGTCTACAGATTTGCCTATCCAGGACATTTCATATAAATATGAGGTCTTTTGTGACTGCCCTATTTCACTTAGTGTAATGTTTTCAAGGCATATCTACATTGTAGCATGTATCAATACTTCATTCCTTTCTATTTCTGAATGATATTCCATTTTATAGATGTAGCACATTCTATTTATCCACTTATCCATTAATGGATATTTAAAGATTTTTAAAAATAGTTTCAGCTCCTTGGAGTGATATTTATTTAGGTGGATTGCTTTTATTCCCCTTCAGCTACCTTCTCCACAGCAGGGTGCCATGTTGGTTTGGATCTCCCAAACCACTAAGCCATAATGAAATTCCTCATTAACTTTACCTGTTAGTGCCACCAATACAGTGTTCTTTACTTGTCATCATTGTCCTTTGCTCTATAAGTCAAGTGACTGCAGGATCCTGCCATTTTTTCCATCCCAACCTCACACATGGTCATACCTAGACACTGTGATTACCAGCAACCCTATCACCTTCAAATCTTTGATTTCATTTCACTCCCTCAACTAACAGTCCAACAATTCTTTGCCCTTCTCAGACTATCCACTCCATCGTCCCCACTACCTTTTTTGTGTGTGTGGGAAGAAGATCGGCCCTGAGCTAACATCTGCAAATCCTCCTCTTTTTGCTGAGGAAGACTGGCTCTGGGCTAACATCCATGCCCATCTTCCTCCACTTTATACGGGTCGCCGCCACAGCATGGCTTGCCAAGCGGTGCGTCGGTGCGCGCCCGGGATCCGACCCTGCGAACCCCAGACCGCCGCAGTGGAGCGCGCGCACTTAACCGCTTGCGCCACCGGGCCGGCCCCCATCCCCACTACCTTTTGACTGTCCAGCAATCCCTTCACGTTCTCATTTCCTTCCTTATCCAGCTTAGATGTCATGACCCACCATCATCATCATTATCATTCTCTTGCATAAAACCTCTACTCCCAGCCCTTCTGCCTTCTGTTGTCCTTGCCTGGCTAAGTTACAACCCTGATCTAGTGCTCTGCGTACTCTGTTCCCAAATCTGAGCAGTTTCCAGCAGTTTTGGCTGGAAAGAAACCACCCAACATGCTGAGGGGCATTACTTTAAATTGGCAATCACAAATCTCAAGAGGGCTCCCAGGGTGCCTGGGAAATCCTATTTCATTTTCCTTGTTTATTTACTCTCCCAGTTTTCTCTACAGCTGTTTCACACTTTCTTCTCTCTTCTTAAATTTCCAGCCCCTTGACCTTTCTCACTCTCACTGATGAACTTGCTTTTCATTCCACTGAGAAAACAGCTGCAATCAGAAAATAGCTTTCTCAACATCCCGCCAGCAAATCTACCAGATTACCTTCACCTACATGCATACACTCTGCCTTCCCTCTGATTTTAATGGATGAACCAATTTCATTAATGTGAGAGAATATTATAACACTTAATGAAAGTTCCGAAAAGAGGTTTAGACAATGGTGGAGAGTTGAGAGTTGAATTAGTGGAAAGTACATTAGAAAACTAATTCTAGGGCCAAGTTCTCCACTTCTATGCTAGATCCCAACTCCTCTTGCATTCTGCAAAAACTTGTACGGCAAAGGAAAAGTAATCATAGTTTACCACCTGGCTTATCTATGGATAGGGTTTACATAGTCATAATAAAGTAAATGCTGAATACTAATCTAATATTTACTTCATAATATTGATCTAACAAAAATTATGGAGTTATACATCCATCATCTATTAACTTCCCATCACAGAAGATGAGAATTTAACTTTCATTTCTCCCCCACATCCTCTCTGATAAAAATAAAAACTTAAAAAAGCGATCGTCTCTATTTTGTCATCCCTTTCTTACTGCCGTGTCTCTATCGCTGAAACTGCAAGAGACAAGATGACTGATGACCTTTGTGTCACCATATCAATGTCCCAGTCTAAGTCCTCATCTTACTCAACCTGGCAGCAGCATTTGCACAGTTGGTCTTTTCCATACTTGTTGAAACATTTTCTTCACTTGAGTTTTAGGTTGTCCCACTCCCTTGGTTTCCCTTGTACCTGGTGGGGGATGGAAGACCCAGCAGTCAGTGAAACTCAAGGCACTTGCAACAATTTGGGAGAGCCATACCAGAGCATTTTTGAGTTCTTTCTTTCATGAGGAAGGCTCCAGGGCTGATTCTGAAAGAAAAGACCATTAATGCCCCTCCCTCCCCCATACCACTGGGATCTAATGTCCCTCCCCAGGTGCTGGGTTTTTTGCTCTCTCTCCATTGCTACAAAATCTGTGTGTCCCAGTCCAGTAGCTCTAACTTTATCTTTTTTCCAGTTGTACCCTACTTGCACCCAGACATTTTGTCTGGAAAGTTCAGATGCAAAACGGACAAGGTCATTTTAAAATAAAATTTACAGAGACCCATTATGTCCTCCGCTTTGGCCTGCACAGGGACTCATAAACAGTGTGCTCAACGAAGTGGTCGTTATCCTATAATCTAGGACCTTGTCAATCCAAAATGAGAATCCTGGTGCCTGAACCAGACTTAAGTTTATATCCTCTGTCACCACTTTTGCTGGGCTGCTACTGGGAGAGTGCACCAACCAGGCTGGCCCAGCGTTGCTGTTAGGGGGAAGAAAGGTGCATCATGCCTGGAAATGGTCAGGGGAGAATCCCAATAAGTCTGTATAACCCCCTACCCCTGACCATCACCCAGGAAGACGTTGAGAGGGGATGATCTCTTTCTGGGGACAGCTGCATCCAGCGACCAAACTGCCTTGCCAAGGAGTATGAACCAGAAGGAGGTGAAGGAGGTACAATCAGAAATATTTTTGAGTAGAAGTTGTTTAGAAGGTCATTCCAACACTCAACAATACCAGATGCCTGAGGATGGTAAGGACCATGAAAGGTTCATTGAATTTCTTGAAAATTAGCCCATTGCTGAGTGGCTTTTGTGATACAAGGTGCACTATTATCAGACTGCAAATGGTCTTGAAGGCCAAATACATGACACAGTTTACTTTCAAGGCCACAATCGTGGACAGTAAATGAACTTCTCGGCTCTGGAGGAAGGCGCCATCTCTCTCTTCCACGGCTATTCACTACAACGACTAGAAGAGAGTGTCCAGACAGAGGCAGACAGCACCTCTGCTCCCAAGATGTGCAGAAACTCGAGACACCCATCTCTCCCAACAGGTAGTTGAGTAAAAAATTAACACTAGAAGCAAGGATAGTTATACATACACACACACACACATACATATATATACACACATATATTAACTAATTAGAAGATATAATCAAAGGAACAAATGGATTAACTATTAAAATTAATATCACCAACATAAGAAACAAATGAACATAAATGGGCCTGTGAATATGATATCCTGAGAACACAGTAGTGTTTATGTTGTTTTCCAGCTGAAAGTTCGTATCCTGAGTCTAACCATAAGAAAACATCAGATAAACCCCAACTATAAAACAACTCATCTGTACTCTTCAAAAATGTCATTCTCCTGAAAGACTGAGGAACTGTTCACTAAAGGAAAGCTAAGAGTTATGCCAACCACTGCAGTGTGTGATCCTGGACTGGATCCTGTCCCAGGAAAGGAAAAAATTGCTACAAAGGGCATGACTGGGACAACCAACAAGTTGGCATATGGACTTCAGATTAAATAGTAGTATTGTATCGATGTTAAATTTCCTGAGTTTGATTACTGAATTGTTTTTATATAAGAGAATATCTTTGTCTGTAGGAAACACACTGAAGGATTAAGGGCTCAAGGAGCATGATAAATGCAATGCACTCCCAAATGGTTCAGAAAAAAATGTATTTATATCAAGAAAGAGAATAACAAAGCAAATTAGGCAAAGTGTTAAAAATTGATGAATCTGGGTAAGGGGAATATAAGAGCTCTTTGTACAACTTTTGCAACTTTTCTGTAAGTTTGATTTTTTTTCAAAATAAAAAGCAAAACATTTTAAAAATTTAGAATAACATATTTAGGAATTAAGAAGAAATGTTCAAAATCTCTGTGAATAAAACTTTAAAACTCTACTAAGGAACAAAAAGGAGTCTTGAATAACTGAAAAAACATTTCATAGGAAGAAATAACTTTATTAAGATGTCAATTCTCCTTAAGTAAATGCAAAAGTTTAATGTGATCTTAATTAAGATAGAAATAGCAAAAATAGAGGAAATCTTTTCTAAAATAGCACACTGGATATTGAAGTGTATTGTAAAGCCACAGTTGAGTAATGCTATAGGACCAGGTAGACTGCTCAATGGACTAATTTCGACTACCAGAAATGCATCCAAATATGCGTGCAAATTTTGACCCAGCGATCCTAATTGTAGGATTTTGTCAACTAGATAATATTTGTATGTATGCAAAATGACCTATGTACAAGGTCATTCATTATACCATATTAGTAATAGCAAAAGATTGGAAATAGCCTAAACGTCCATTAATAGAGGACTGATTAAATTATGATCCTGCCACACAGTGGAATTCTATGCATCCATAAAGAAAAATGAGGATATTCTCTATGTACGGATAACAAATGATCTGCTAAATACAAAGCAGTATGTTTAGCATACCACAACTTATTTTTTAAGGAAGAGGAGGGGAGAATTTACATGTGTCTACATCTCGGGAAGGATATGTTGTAGTTGGTAGGAAACAAAGAGTGGCAGCAGGAATTCAAAATGCTATGTTTATAATTGATAAAGCTCATATCAGAGAACACAACTTAGATACGTGTTAACTGCAGGTTTCCCCATACTGAACGCCAGAAGCAAGCAGTCTCGTCCACCTAAGCTGGGCCCCCACAAGCCTCCCCATGTGGGAGCCACCCTTTACATTTTCCAACACGGAGTTGCAGAGCAAAAAAAATCTTTGCTGGAGTCATCTTGGCTCCCAAAAGGGAGGAGTGGAAGGAAAGGACTGAGCTCCACACACCAATTTTTCTCCCGAACTCATCAATCATGTAACTCACTCCATTCTGAGGGGAGGAGAAAGAGATAGGGTCAAAGGCCAGGACAGTTAGAAAAAAACCCTTCTTATGTAAAGCTTGTGCATGCGCAAGAAGTGTTCTTCCCCACCGCCTGCCCCAACAGGGTGTCAAGACACTGTAACTCTGAAGCAATGAGTACTAGATGACTCGGGGACATGGATTAAAGGAGATCAAGCACTGGGTTCCCTTCTGTATTTTTAAATTTTAAACCATGGGATTATATTCTCTATTCAAGTATAAATAAAAGTAAAATAAGTAAAAACTTCTCCACGTGATTCTGCACAGATAATTGAGAACTGAGAAGAAGGGATAGAAGAAACAAGACTGAATTCATGTGTCATTTGCTTCACAACTGGAGAAAGGAAAGGAATTTTACCTAATTTGATAGAAAATTAAATAGAAAATTTTTCCTAAAAACAGATAACTTAGCCAGAAAGTATGACCTCTCCAGGGATGGTTTTGGTCCTTTGCATGAAATGCATTGTTTACCCATCAAGAGACCACAGACAGGGTTCAAGAAGGCACTGCAAACTTGATCTGTGAAGAATCATGGATCTAGAGAGGGATGCAATACGACCAGTCAACATCATCTCAGCACCTGGGGCTCATCCAAGGTGGGTGAATACCCTCATGGATGCTCTGGGTGAAGATCTCATGTTGACCAACATTTACCATGTTAAAGAATGTCTTTTCCATGCTCCGAGGGGCACTTCTCCTCACCTTAGCAGCTGGGATTGGTCATATGTAATGTGTCTGCCCATGCAAACACAAATGGACTTGGGCTGGTCCCTATTTCGTGCCTTTTCAGATTAACCTCCCCTTTGCCTTTTGGATGCTGACCACTGAGAAGTGGAGATACAGCTCAGCAGCTCTCAGCTTGACTCTGTTATTTGGGACCAGAGAGGTCTACATTTTAAGACTAGTCCTATATGAAAAAATATATTTTGGGTTTGTTTATCTTTCGTGTTAGTTTTCATACCCTTTTGTATTAATGTTCCCATATTTCTGATAAACTGAAGTGTCAAACCAGGCATATTTTTAAAACAGGTACTATAAATAGATCATGAGAGGCAGCCAAGGAAAATGTCACCAACTCACAGTGACACTGAAAGTAATGTTTCAAAGAATAATTGACTCAAAGTGCTTCCCTGCTGGGCATGCAAAGGCTGAGGCGAGGGTGAAAGAATTGTAAGCTACCAAATTCAAAAAGCACATTTAGGACAACCATCCTACCCTGCCTCCCTTGGGTCCTCCGACTCCTCCCATGGAGAAATCGGCATCTGAATTGCTTTGCTGTATTTGAAGGAGTGTCATGTAATTTTGGTTCTGAGTTTTCCAGTTAGGATAAAGGAAGCAAGGGAATAAACTATGTGTCAATGAAGATGGGCAAAGGAGAAGGAACAGGATGGTAAGAGAAAGTGTAAAAGAAATAACGAGGGATGCTAAAAAGCAAATCAAAACAAAAACAAAACCCACTTCTTCTCTCAAACATTGCAGCATAGAAAAGGCTTCTGAACCCCTGGGCGGCAAAACCCTGCCTTGGGTGGGTCGTGTAATACCAGGACCTCAGCCTCCCAGCCAAGGAAGCCCCTCACGCTCCATGGAAAACAGGCTGGTCCCTGGACGGAGGGAGTTTTGTTATAAAGTTTTCCCTTGTCCATGTGAAACTGAGGAAAAAGCAAGGAATGAGCAATCCAGTTCATTTTTTATGAAGCTAAAACTGAAATAACTTTTATTCTGATGTTATGTCCCTTCCAAATTTGTGATGTTAAAATGTTCTCTTTTTACCTTATGCAGATAGTAGATGCTAGTTGCTGTGTTTGTTTTGGGGGTTTTTTTTTTTGCTAGTTGGCTTTTAAATTTCCAAGGAGGAAATACATTATTCTGGATCTTCTAAACTTGCCTGACTATACAACTCTTTTATACAAAAGCACTTAATAGAAACTATTTTTCTATTAACTACTTTTACTAGTTGCTTTTATTTTGCCCCACTAGGCAAAATAAAAAGATTGGGAAACTCCCCTCCCCAATTTTAGAAATACATATCTTACTGACCCAGGAAATGCAGTAACCTGGGAAACACTGTTCTAAAATGTCTGCCAAAGAGGCACCACCGGAAGTGAAATCCAATGTCAATCAAGTGTGTTCAAAACAGATATCATGTGGTTAAAACGTACTTCAGAGGAATATGAAAAATAACTTAACAGTGGAACAGCTTAGCAGGAGTAAAACAAATTCTTTCAAATTGCAAATGATTTGCAAAGATGCCACACCTGAAAAAATTAGACAAGAAACAAAAGTCTCTTTGTTATTAAAGACTACTGGCTTCATAAATCTTTTTCTTGCTTTAATAGTTTTAACAATAACTCTTTAAAAAACCAAAATAGCAATCTACTTTTATTTCAACAACTTCAATAAAAAGTCAGAGCAAAGTATTAACGAAAAGTCTAAAACTTTTCATTCTTGTGGTCAACAAAATTGTATTTTACCCACAAGTGGTAAAAATGTCAACAATGGCATAAGTCTCTATATTTCTCTTCTGATATATTTTAGGATTCAAGTCTGCATTACTGAAAATTTTGTAAACCCATTTACCTACAACTCTTGCTTCCTGGACACATTTCTAAGACAGTAGAAGTAAAGTCTGATACCGAGATGTGAGTGTTGTCCCTGAGGAACAATGGCCTGGATTTCATTAAAGCATCATGGCAGTGGACGGTAATTCGGAAATTTCTTGGTTCAGCGTTTCTCAACAGTGTTTCTATTAAGTGCTTTTCAATAAAAAAGTTGCACAGTAAGCCAAGTTTAGAAGATACTGACTAATACATTTCCCCTTTGGAAATTTACAATACACATTGGCATATTAAAAGTTCTGAGAAGTCCTGCACTAAAAAAACCTCTTTAACTTGGTTTAATCTGATTTTCCCAGACTTTGTTTAGCATTTAACATTGACAAATGAAACACACTTTGGGAGACTTAATGCAACGTAATTTATTGGTTGAAAAACTAGGACCAGAGAAATATTGAGACTTGCTCAAGATTACCCAACCAGGTAGTAGCAGTCAGAGCCAGAACCCCGGCCCTCTGGATTCCAATACACCGCACTTTCTATTATGACACACAGCCTTTCTTTCACCTCATAAAAACTTTGGAAATTATTATGGAAAGCCTGTTAAGAAAATGAAATAGGGAAAATCCAAGTGGATACAAAGTGTGTTCTTAACAATTTCCATGCCTTTCCAGTTGATGTTATCTGAACTTTTTTAAAAACTTGGAGGTACGTGCATAAATAAGGAAGAAGGGAGGCTTGTAATTGGTGGATGGTGTGAAGTTACTTTTTCCTTAGGCTACTGTTATTCAGATTATATGTTTGTACATATGAAAAGTTGAGACAAAGATGTTACTGTCTAAGTGACACACGGAGACCCTCTGTGTCTAAGGATCAAGTTAGGGTGGGCTGGACTAGCGCGAACTTGGATACTCTGTGTCAGAGAGTGTTCTGGACGTGTGTCCGACAACTGATCCCTAGAATGCAAAAGAATACACTGTATAGCATAAGCTCTCCACAAAACATGTTCATGCTTCTTTAGTAATCCCTAATACTTTGCAGTAGATTTTTTCATTTAGAAATTTCTAAACCTTAATTTAACAAATCTCAATTAAAAAAAATCATTTAAAAATTAAAAAAAATAATTGTCATAAAGCCTTAGTGTCCCACATCAGAACAGATTCAGTCACACACTTCCTATTAGTTTGGAATGTTGTGAGTTGGTTAATTATGGTGTACCTGAATGATTTCCTCTGGTCCCTTGAAAAAAGCTTTAACCCATTTTGTACCAATGGGTTAAGAAAAAGAAAAACGAACATACTTCCAATTTGATAGTTATTTTTATTGTGTAGAAACCACTTCTGAGAGATAGTTATGGGGAAAGTTTTATAAAAGTTTTTAGGAAATACATCTCTAAATTATCCCACATAAAAATCTGGTCTCTAAATTATCCCACATAAAAATCTTGTGATGGTGAGAGAAGAGAATTTCAGAGTAGTCTTCATCTAAATCATATACTTAATGATAGAAGTGGTTAGTGACACTTTGTTCAAAAAAAATGTGCAATTTAATATTTGTAACTTACAGCCCTACCTTTTTTTTGTCTTTTAACTCTTTTCCTTTGTGAGAACAAGTTTTTTCCACTTAGATGATTTTTAAATTACTGAAGAAGAATCACATATTGTTGAAATTCTCAACAGCCTCGTGGTATTTCTCTGTTTACTTGTACACTCCATCTTCAGAATCCTGTCTTTGTTCCTCTAAACTGCCGCTGCACACAGAATTCTAATGGCCTCCATGGTCTCTGCCCCCTAAGGTATCTCCCATGATTATATCAGTTACATGGCAAAAAGATTTTTCAGATGTAACTAAGGGTACTAATCAGTGACCTTAAGATAGAGTATGTAGGTGGGCCTAACCTAATCACATGAGCCATATAAAAGCATAGAGTTTTCTCCAGCTGATGGTAGAAGTGGGAGTCAGAGAGATTTCAAGGGTAAGAAGGATTTGACATGCCATTCCTGCCTTTGGAGATGGAGCAGGCCACGTGGTGAGGAACACGAACAGCCTCCAGGAGATGAGAGCTGCCCCCAGCTGACAGCCAGCAAGGAAATGGGAACCACGGTCCTACAGCTACAAGGAACGGAATGCTGCCAACAATCTGAAGGAGCTTGGAAGAGGATCCTTCCCCAGAACCTCTAGATAAGAGCCCAGTCCAGCCTACACATGAGTTCTAAAAAATATATTAAGGAAATTTCTGTCATTTCTTATAAGGTATTTTTTCTTTAAGTCAAGAATAGATGTTAAATCTTGTAAAATGCCTGTATGCATCTACAGAGATACTCCTATCGTTTCTCTTCTTTTATCTATTAATCTGCTTAGTTATTATTGTTTTCTTAGTGACCGTACTGGTATTCCTGGTATGAATCCAATGAAGGCATAGACTATTACTGCGCTAATGTGCTACTGGATTCTAATTGTCAATATTTTTTTTTTTGCTGAGGAAGATTTGCCCTGAGCTAACTACGTGTACCAGTCTTCCTCTATGTTTTAGTATGTGGACCACCAGCACAGCATGGCCGCTAACAGAATAGTGTCGGTCCACACCCAGGAACAGAACCTGGGCCGCTGAAGCAGAGCACCCTGAACTTAACACTAGGCCACTGGGGCTGGCCCCTAATTGTCAATACTTTATTTAAGATTTGTGCATTAATGTGTGAGATTACCCTGTAGTCTTCCTTTGTGATGCTAGTTTTGTGAGGTATATTAACTGATATTAATATACCCATTCCATCTGCTTATGCTTATTGTCTGCATGGTATATCTCCTTCTATCCATTTGTTTTCAACCTATCTGTGTCTTTATACTTAAAGTTCATCTCTTATAGATAGTATATAGTTGAGTAAATCTTGCTTTTTTAATCCATTCTGATAATATCTGCCTTTTAATTGGAATGTTTAGTCCCTTAGTATTTAATGCAATTATTAATATGATGGGATTTAGTTCTACCAAAGTATTATTTTTTTATACATAGATTCCTCCATTTTTTTGTTGGGCTTTTAAATTTTTCAGGACTCTCTGTCGATCTGGTGAGTGTGCGAGCTATCTCAGTGTTGTTTTACTTGGCATTTTCCTAATTACCAATGAGATTCACCACTTTTTCATAGGTTTGTTAACTATGTAGACATCCTCTTTGTGAAGTTGATCAGGACTTTTGCCCATTTTTCTATTGGGTTATCCTTTTTTTTCCTTATTGATTTTGTAGGGGTTCTTTACATATTGTGATTACAAGTTCTTGGTTGGTTATACATGTTGCTTTCTTCTTCCACTTTACACTTGCCCTTTTACTATCTTAATAATCTTTTTTGATAAACACAGGCTCTTAATTGTAATGTAGTCAAATTAATCCTTTTCTTAACATCAATGCTTTTGTGTCTTAAGAAATCTTTCCCCCTTGCCAGAGGCCATGAAGATATTATCTTCCAAAAGCTTCATTATTTGGCCTTTCATTTAGGTCATTATCCCATTTGGAGTTATTTTTTGTGTGTATGATATGAGTTTGGGCCTAAATTTCTTTTTTTCCACAGCAATATCCAATTTTCCTTGCACACATATTGCAAGACTATCTTTCCCCTAATGATATGCAGTGTCACCTTTGTCATGAATCAAGTGTTCATAATGCATGAGTCTATTCTGGTTTTCCTATTCTGTTCCACTGGTTTATTTTCTGATCCATGTAACAAAAGACCGTACTTTTTAAGTTCCTAATACTTAAAAATATCTTGATACTTGATAGAGCAAATTCTCTCAACAAATTCTTCTCTATGAATAGCTCATCTATTCTTAGTATTTTATTTCTGTATCAATTTAAATCACTTTGTCAATTTACTCACATAATTTCTGTTACCACCTTGACTAAAATTACATTGAATCTATAGATCTATAGACCAATTTGGGTTAATCAACAGCTTTACAGTATTGGATCTTCCATTCCATTAACATGACATATCTCTCCATTTATTTAGGTCTGTTAAAATTTCTCTCAATGGTGTTTTTAGATTTCTGCACATTTTTTTCATTAGATTTGTTTTATTAGATATTTTTTATGCTAATGCTAATATTTCATATTTTAAATTTCATTTTCTGCTTGTTAACAATATATGAAAATATATGACATTTATAAACTGCTCATGAATCTAAGAACTTTGCCAAACTCTAGTTTGGCAATACTAATATCTGCAAATAATGACAATTTTATTTTTCTTATTTCCTACTCCTATGCATTTCTATTTGCAGACTTACTGCTCTTTCTAGGATCTCCAGTACAATGTTGAATAGAAATGTGGAATTTTTCTTGCTCCCTTAAAATCTTTTCACTTTTCCTGGTTAAACATAAAATCTGCTATATATTTTGATAGATGCCCTCTATCATATTGAGGAAGTTCCCTGTTGTTCCTAATTTACTAAGAGTACTTTTTAAATCATGTATATTGAATTTAATCAAATTCTTTTTCTGCATCTATTGAGATAATCTTATGATTTTTCTCCTTTAGTCTACTAATTGGTGAGTGATGTTGATAAATTTTATGATGTTAAACCAACCTTGAAATTCTCACATAAATCCAATTTGGCCATGATATATTGTCCTTTTTACATATTTCTGAATTTGTTTTGAAATCATCTTGTTTAGGATATTTGCATCCATGTTCATAAACGAAACTGACCTTAATTTTCTTTTCTCATCTTGTCCTTGGAATTTTGTATCAAGATTTTGCTAGAATTACAAAATGAGTCGGAAAGTTTTTCCTCATTTTCTATTCTCTAGAAGAGTTTATAAGATTTGGATTGTTTCTACCCAAATGTTTGGCAAAACTCATATTTGATACCATATGGACCTGGATATTTTTGTATGTGTGTGATAGATTTTTAATGATGGATCTAGTTACTTTAATAGTAATATGATTCTTCAGGTTTCTTTTTTCTTCCACAGGTTTAGTAAGTTGCACTTTCATTGAAATTTGTCCATTTCAATCAAATTTTCAAATTTATTGGCATAAAGTTGTCAAAGGTATCTACTTGTTATCTTTTTAGTGTTTGTAGAATCTAAAGTGATATCCTCCTTTAAATTCTTGATCTTGATTATTTGTGCTTTCTTTCTTGATCATATGGAGCAGATTAATCAATTTTACCAATCTTTAAAGAACAAATTTCTAGCTTTGACAATCCTATCTTTTTTAAAATTGTTTTCTGTTTCATTAATTTTTGCTCTTATCTTTAACACTTCTTTTTACTTCTTTTCTAACTTCTTAAGATGGATACTTAGGGCCAGCCCTGGTGGTTAAGATCAGCGCACTCTGCTTCGGCGGCCCGGGTTCAGTCTCCAGAGGTGGACCTATACCACTTGTCTATCAGTGGCCATGCTGTGGTGGCAGCTCACATACAAAATAGGGGAAGGTTGGCAACAGATGTTAGCTCAGGGTGACTCTTCTTCAGCAAAAAAAAAAAAAAAGACGGATTATTAATTTTCAGCCTTTTTCTTTTCTAAAATGAAGTTTCCTCTAAGTAATGTTTTAGCTGCATCCCACAAGTTTAAAAAATATATTATTTCCATAATCAATTTAAATTACATTCTAACTTGCATTATAATTTCTTCTTTAGCCCAAGGATTATTTTTTAAAATATGTATCTTAATTTTCAAATATATGGGAATATTTTCAGTGTTTTCTTTTATTTTATTTCTAGCATACTTGTGATTAAAGAAGATATTCTGTAGGATTTCAATTCTTCAAAATTTGGTTGATACTTTTTATTATGTATCTTTTAGAATTCCTTTAGAGCAGGTCTACTAATGGTAAACTTTCTCAATTCTTGCCTGCAAATGTCTTTTCAGAGCTGTAATAGAGGAACCAGACTTGTTCCTTCTTTCTTTTCGTTCTGCATGCTTAGTATGTAGCTTCCAAACTCAAGATCACTCATGGTCCTAGCGGACTGCTGGAGTTCCAGCCATCCTGTCTGAATTCCCAAAAGCATGAAGAAGGAAAGACGGAGAGAGCAAAGGAGCACAACCAAGCTATCTGTCCCTCTTTTAAAAGACTTTTCTGAAAATTTCCACCTAACAGCCTCTGCTTATATGTCACCAGCTAGAACTTAGTCACATGGCCACACTGATGAAGGTGGGTTACAAATTGTAGTCTTTAAGCTCGGCATTTGCTGTTTGGAATGAATAAGTTTTGTTACTAAGGGAGACGGGAAGAACGATCTTGAGTAGGCAGAGAAAACAATGTTGGAAAAATTCATGGTTTTGGCTTTATGTAGCAATAGAGCTACATACTGTACCTATACAACGAGGTCATATGTTGGGGAGAGTGTCAGGTAGGAAGCACAGTAGAGAAGTTTCTCTCTACGCTCTGCCATAGTGAGTAAGTAGGAATGGATACTTGTGGGAGGAAACACAGCAGACAGCTCATGGCCAGGCTTCTGGAACCATTTACACAAAAGCCCACCTCTAATATACCTGTTTCCAGTTTATAGACTTCTTTTCTTGGAAATGTCAGAGTAGAATACTCTCAGTGTGTAGTTCACTCTATCTTCCTTTATTTGAAGTGTCAAGAAAACAGTAGCCAGAATGTGAGTTTTGTTCAGTTTTAAAGAATCAGCTATGTTCCTATTTGAATAATCTCTTAATTTTTATGGACCCCATATAGGACAACTTGGGTAAACCTGGGGAGAAGAGAAGGCTAATTTCACTTCAGTCTCCTATAGGAAAGCTCTTGTGGCCCAGGCAGGTTGCTAAGGTTGTTCTACCATCCTTTTGTGTTTTTCTACTGCAGAATAAGTTATAATACTGTGTTGATTACAGATGTGGAAAAGTAACCTAATCAACCAGCAGGGGCAGGCCATAATGGTGATATCCCAAGTATGGCAGCCAGCCTCCAAGATGGCCCCCAATGACCCCTGCTTCCTGGTATTCATGACCTTGGGTAGCCTCCTCCTGTACTGGGTAGCCAGAGGATATTGCAAAATAAGAGTGCGTGACTTCTGAGCCTAAGTCATAAAAGACATTGCAGCTTCTATCTTGCTCTCTCTTGCGTCACTTACTCTAGGAGAAGCCAGCTGCCATGTTGTACGGTCACACAAGCAGCCCTATGGCATGGTGAGGAACTAAGGCCTCCTGCCAACAACCATGTGAATGAACCATCTTGGCAGTGGATCCTCCAATCCCAGTGAAATTTTCAGACAACCACAGCCCCAGTCAATATTTTGTCTGCAACCTCATGAGATATTCCAAGGTAAGCATCCAGCTAAGCCACTCCTTTATTTCTGACCCACAGAGATTATACAATAAATAAATGTTTGTTTTTTAAGTCACTAAGTTTGGGTTTTTACTCAATGGATAACTAATCTAGATCGATAACTAATACACCAAGTACCATATACTTTTCTCCCAACAGAATTGCTGACAGGTAACTCTCCATAATGGATCTTGCCTCATTACTTTAACCGTAAGATTGCTGCCTTTCACCCAGACTCTGAAAGTGAGAGTTCATCTTCCTGAATGAGGGTGTGCCCTCACTATTTGCCTGATGACTGTTTTTCCAAACGAGGCCCACTCCAAAAGTCTGGCCAGAAAAAAATCATCCAGACCCCTAAATCTTAGATCTATGATCATCTCTTTTTTCTCTGTCAGGATATATGTATAATGTGAATACATTATTGGAGAAAGAAGCAAATGAACCATTTTCCTTGGTTCTGAGACATAATTATCCTCTAAAGCAGTTATCCCCATTTCGTTGTTTTGGAATAACCTAGAGTCTTATGAAATATAGACCCTGGGCCTGGCCCTCACTCTATTGGCTCTGATTCAATAAGTCTGAAGTGAGGTCCAGGAACCAGAGTTTTTTAAAAAAAGTGCTAAATCATTTTGATGATCATCCACTGTTAATTTGCTTTTTCTTCTAAAACTACATAATGACTAAAACCTTATATTGATCTGTCTCCTCCCTCTGGAAAATAAGCTTCATGAAGGTAGATATTTTTGTCTCTCTGGTTCACTGATATATCTCTAGCAACGAGTACTGTGCCTGGCACGCTGTAGGTGATCAATAAATGTTGACTAAGTGAACAACAATTTTAGAAGTTGATGAGCACTATGGAAAGAAATAGAGCTGGATGAGGAAGATTGGGAATGCAAGAGGGGCATTTACAACTGAAAGAGTCATGGTAGGGTAGACTCCACTGAGCCATGACTTGAGGAGATTAAGGAATGTGCCCTGTGGATATCTGGAGGAAGAGTGTTCCAACCAGAGGAAAAAGCAGTGCAAAGGCCTTGAGACTGGAATATTCCAGAAACATCAAGGGGACCAGGGTGGCTGGAGTGGAATGAGCAAGGAGAGCACTAGGAGATAGGAAATCAGACAGGTGAAGGGGTAAATCAGATCATGTATGGCCTTATAGATATGAAAGAACTTTGGCTTTTGGTTTAAGAAATGAAGAGCTACTGCAGTGTTTTGAACAGAGGCATTGCATTTTTAAAGGATCATTCTGGATGTTGTGTTGAGAACAGAATACAGAGGAGCAAGGATGGAAGTATGGAGACAAGTTAGACGGCAGGCTAAGCCTTATTGAAGTGACTTTAAGCAAAACTTGGAAGAAAGAAATTGGATACAATGAGCAAATACAACCTTTCTGAGCTTTGCTGAAAAGGGGAACAGAGAAATTATTCAAGCAAAGGTTTTATTTTTTAAGATGGTAGACGTAATAGTTTATTTGTATGCTAATGGAAACGACCCAATAGAGAGAAAAGAATGGGTAGTTCCCACAACCTGAGATTCTGAACTCTAGAAGAGACAAGGAACCAGTGAAAGAAAGGGAGGGGAAGACCAGGAAAGATATAAGGATGTATTGAAGAACAAGCAGTGGAGAAGACTTTTATGTAGACACTAGCTTCTGGTTGTAGCCACTAGAAAACCATTTCCCTGTGGGAAGTGTCAGAGTAGGGCGGTATATCGCCATCCTCTTCTACATAATAAATGCTACAATTACGTGTCGGGAGAGAATAGTTTCCCACAGAAGAGAGAGACAGTTTGTCAAGCTTTTCTCTAATCTCCATGGGGGAGGTGCTGTCAACCCCCTAGTTCACATTACCACCACCTCTTCCTTCAGTTCTTCATTTTATTCTCTTGTAAACTGGATGTGGTTTATCTTAACGTTAAATCCTACTTCTCTACATCCCTCACCCTCGTGCCATATTCACTCAGCAAGGTGTGTGCTGGCTGCTCTCTCTAACTTGATTTTGCAAATACCATAGCAGAATTAAATGGGTAGATTATTTGCCTGATGGTCTTTCTGTTAGAGAAAGATGTCACCGTCTAGATCAGGAGTTCTTAACCTCTGCAGTATGACATTTTGGGCTGGATAATTCTTTGTTTTCATGAGTGCTGTCTGGAGCATGGCAGGGGGTTGAGCAATATTCTTGGCCTTTACCCGCCTGAAGTCAGTAGCACCTTTCTCTTTCCCCCACCTCCTGCCCCAATTGTGACCAAAGAAATGTCGACTGACATTGCCAGATGTTCCCCAGCAGGTAAAAATCACCCCCAGCTGAGAACCACTGACGCAGATGTAAAATTTCTCAATACATTAATAGATCCTGGTGGTGTCAATGATAACACATGGGATAAAGCTGGAAACTTACTACCTATAACTTTATTCTGTGCTTTTGTCATAGATATCATTGTTAACTCTCCACTTCTTACCACTGTTCTCAAAATGAACACTATGGGTCTAGTATAAAGCAATAATTTCACCCTCATTTTAAAAACTGATACCTTTCTACATGTGATTGGACTGGGGAAAATGAAGGAATAAGAATAGTTGGACTATGGAAATTTAAAACATTATTGGTGAGATTTTGCCATCCGAGGCTTTTCAAAATATTTGCTTCAAGCATCATATAGAGATTTTTTTTTTTACCAACTGATTGCTGATAACCTAAAATTCATCTTATCTGTATTGGGTCCATAAATATGTATTACTTTGACTTTGAGGTTATTAAGAAAACAGGACCAGAAGAGCCCAATCAAGCTCAAAGAAGAACATATTTGAATCTAAGACTGAGTGCAAAGTTACAGTAGTTAAGACAGTCTGAGATTGGCAAAAGGGTATACAAATAGATCAATGGAACAGAATAGTCAGAAGTCCCAGGTTATGAGAGATATCAATGCAAGTCTATAAGGGAATAAATGGTTTTCCAATAATTGGTATTGGAACATTTGGATATTTTATGGAATAAAATGAAACTTAACCCCTACCAAACGTGACATACAAAATTTAATTTGAGATATATCAGTTTTAAATGTGTAAAACAATAAAGCTTTTAGAATAAAACAAGAAAATTTCTTCAAGATAGTCATAAATAGAACACAAGACACTAAAAACTGACTTCGTTAAAATTAAGAACTATACTCATCAAAAGACTCATTTTGATCTCTTTTTTTTCTTTTGAGGAAAAGTGGATCTGCACTAACATCTGTTGCCAGTCTTCCTTTCTTTTTCTCCCGGAAGCCCCAGTACATGGTTGTATATCATAGTTGTAGAGTTGTAGCTCTTCTATATGGGATGCCGCTTCAGTATGGCTTGAGGAGCAGTGAGTAGGGCCATGCCCAGGATCCAAACCAGTGAACCCCTGGCCGCCGAAGCCGAACGCACAAACTTAACCACTACACCACCTGGCCCGCCCTTGATCTCTTTTTAGTTAAGCAAGAAAATAGGTAAATCACAGACTGAGAGAAGATTTTCATGATACATATTTCCAACAAAAGACTCATACCTAAATCAGTAAGAAAATGACAAATAATCCAATTTTTTTTTAAATGGGCAAAAGACCTGAAGAGGTCTGTCACAAAAGAAGTTATTCAAATGGCCAACAAGCACATGAAAAGCTGTTTAATATAATTATTTGTCACAGAAATAATAATTAAAATATGAGATAACACACCTACCAGAATGGCTAAAATTAAAAAGATTGGCAATATCAAATATTAACGAAGATGTGAAGCAACAGTTGGAACTCTCATTTATTACTGATGAGAGGGTAAATTAGTTCAACCACTTTGGAAAACTGTTTGCAATAGGGAAACTGATGGCACTATGTACTAAAATGAAACATACACCTACCCTATGATCCAGCAATCCTAGGTACATACCCACAAGAAATGAGTGCACATATCCAGCAAAATATATGTTTTAAGAATGTTCACAGCAGCATTATTCATAACAGTCAAAGACTAGAAGCCATCCAAATGTCCATAGATAGAAGAATGACTCAATTAAGGTATAGTCTCACAATGGAATACTACACAGTAATTAAAAAAAAAAAAACCCAAAAACCTATTAATACTTGCAACAAAATAGATGGATACTACAGACATTATATTAAGTGAAAGCGGTCACAACAGTGTGTACTGACGATACATTTATATGAAGTTTAAGATCAGGCGAAACTAATGAACAATGATAGAAGTCAGAACAGTGATTACCTTTTGAGGGTGGTATTGACTAGGAAGGGGCATGAGGAAACCTTCTGGAGAGATAGAATGTTCTATAAATTTATATGGATGATGGTTTCATGGGTCCTATAGAGAACACAGATAACTCTTTTGAGGAGTTTTGCTGCAAAACTGAGAATTGGGGCACTAGCTGGTAGAGAAAGGGGGGTTAGGAGAAGTTTCCTAGAGGACAGGGCAATAACATATTTATATGCTGATAGGAATAATTAAGTAGCGAGGGACAACTGATGATGATGGAAAGAGAGAATGATGGAGCGATGTCCCCGAGCAGCGTGGGAGGGGGTGAGATTTTCTGCCTACGTGGAGGAAAGAGAAGTTCTAGAGTAGCAGATAAGAAGCCAGAATACATGAGTAATTGTATGGGTGGGTAGATGCAAGCCTAGGAAGTTCTTTTCTAATTGTTCACATCTGATGGCAAAGCATCAGAGTGAGGATAGAGGCAGTGACTCGGAAGTGTGAGAAGAGAGCAGTGTGAAATAATCAAGAGAGCAGCACAGTGAACAGACAGGGGATCTAGACCACAACCAGAAGGTAGCACTGAGGCCCACTTAAGGTTGGGGTGATGCGTTTAGTTAATGTGGTTGTAGTTTTTCTCCAGTTATGTCCAGCTGCACAAGTGCAGGCATCTGAGAGGTGGAGCACTGGATGTAATCAGCTTTGCAGCTTTGCCATAGAGTAAGTGTAAATTTTGTGAGTGAGATCCTACATACCTGGGAATCTTATTTTTGCCAGTTGGGGCATCATTAGCTCTAGGCTCTTTCCATGGGCAAAACTAGAAAATATTCTTAAATATTTTTAAATGAGTTCATATTAGTATTTATAATTCATATTTAATATTACAGGAATCTTTCCGAACTTTTTGTTATATATTTGTATCTCTCTTCTCTGGCAGTGAAAATCTTGGGTGCTGATAATTCTAATACCAATATTACTACCAGCAATAAAATCACCTAGTGAAGTTTTAATATTTCTTTGCAGTTCTTTTTGTTCCTAGAATATATTCCATTAAGGATGTACAGATGGAGTACATTCAACATTCACTTGGAATAATTATTTTCTCTGTATGGATCCTTACCAGTATGAAATAAAAATAGGCTTTTTAACTGTTGGAGTTAAATTTGGATGCTTACATTTTACACTCCTTCTAAATTTTTCTTTTTAAATATATAAAACACATTAGTAAAAGAAAATCAAAACCATATAAAAGGTTACACTCAGAGAAGTCTTGCTTCCATCCTTCTCCTCTCCCCACACCCTCTTCATCCCTTATAGGTAACTGTTTCCTTACTCTATAAAGGAAAGAATTAAATGTTGATCTTGCCTTTGGGGAAGAACTATAATTCATCTCCTGTTGATAAGGGAAAATTCCTCTTTAAGAAAAATGTGTGCTAATAAATGTAGAAGAAATTATTTAATTGGAAAAATCTTTATGCAAATCTTAGTGAAATAATTAATTCAGACAAGGATGTTAAAACCATTGGGTAAAAGGCTGATGAAGAAGATGATCTTGGCATAGAACCAAAGCATCACCCCACAAGATTACCTGCTTATCACAAAGGAAAAACCTATCTTACAGTTGAGCGATCTGGCATTATCATCTTAGCCGAGCCATCAAACTTGACATTATGTGCTCACTGATGGGACGCAATACCAAACACACAGCATTAACCATGAAGCACTCTTGCCAAAAGAGTTTAACACTATTCTAGCCAAAACTTTGGGCTAAACCTCCAGTCAATGGGAATATCGGAGATAGAAGAACAAGTTCAAGCAATCAGACAAATCCAGAGCATGGCCATCCCACAAGACAACCGATCAGGTTTCCTCGAATAGGCAATGACCCGGGGGAAAAGAGGCAGTGTTCTAGGTTAAAAGAGACTAAATGAGACTAGATTTTAAAAAGACTAATGACTCACAAACAGTTAGGTATTCACACCAGGTACACAAAGTGCAACACTTTGTGATATTAAGCAACTCATTATTACTCTTACATTTGTGTATAAATAGGGGTAGAAGTAACATGTGTGGAGTGTGTTACTGATTCTTTACATTGGCAACAAGATGGACATCGAACATTAGAATTGCAGAGTTTTATTTATATAAACCACTTAGTAACATTTCATTAAAGTTTCAAAAAATTAGGGCCGGCCCTGTGGCTTGGTGGTTAAGTGCGCGCGCTGCGATGCTGGTGGCCCGGGTTCGGATCCCGGGTGCGCATCGAGGCACCACTTCTCCGTTCATCCTGAGGCCGAGTCCCGCATACAGCAACTAGAAGGATGTGCAGCTACGACATACAACTATCCACTGGGGCTTTGGGGGGAAAAATAAAATAAATAAAATCTTTAAAAAAAAAAAAAAAAGTTTCAAAAAATTAGAAGTTTTATTTAAATTTTTATTTAAAATTTAGACATTATATTCGTATTTGCCTTTTAGTTTTAACAAATAATTTTGAATATTTTAAGACTATTGAAAACATAAAAATAATTTTTAATATTTATTTTAATTTTCAATTTTGATGAAATATATTTAAATATACACTTGGAATACATTTTTTATACTTTATATTACTGTCAACAGAAATTATGAGAAAATTCTTATTATAAGAATGTAATTAATGATTTTGCTAGAATGAAGGCAAGACACGAGAAAGTTTCTTCAGAATCAAGATTTGAAAAGACAAGATAAAAACAATGGAAGAATAGCCAAATATATAGAGACTAGAATCAAAACAAGCAGTGTCCCTGAAATAGAGACCCGAACAGAAGAAACAGAAGCAGTAATCAAAGATGTGTTTCTTTTATCACTTACCGGACTATTGCTGTTAACACTCAGATAAGTGCAATAATTAAATTCAGTCATCTGATATTTTTACACTTTGTCATATAAAAATCATCGTTACACATCTTTTTCAATTTTATTGTAATAAAAATTTATTTGCTAGGGTAAGAGGATGGAATATATTTTAAGTTTGTCAGCTTGATTCAAACATTTTAAATATTTAGACCTATTGTATGTGGATTTCCATTTGAACTCTTGCCTTGGGCCCTGTAAACATTAGGGGTGGGCCTGACTGCAATTTTAAAGACCAGGAATAGGGTCAGCCCCATGGCTTAGCGGTTGAGTGCGCGCGCTCCGCTGCTGGCGGCCCGGGTTCGGATCCTGGGCGCTCACCAACACACGGCTTCTCTGGCCATGCTGAGGCCATGTCCCACATGCAGCAATTAGAAGGATGTGTAGCTATGACATACAACTATCTACTGGGGCTTTGGGGGAAAAAATAAATAAATAAAAATTATAAAGACCAGGAATAATTAAGCAATATCTATGAAGTTTTCAAAGAGAAAACCCTGCAACCCTAGAACGTAAGTTTCAAGTTTCCTTTAACATGTAAAAAGAAACAAAAAGATCATTTCAGATATGCAAAGGCTGAAAAAATAAGGCATGAATCCTTCTTGGAAAAGTTACATAAATGTGTCTACCAAATGACTCAAAATTAAGAGCTCAAGACCGGGAGATCTCTGGGAAGATGGCAGTGTGAATGCATTCCTACTGCTCAACTCTCTCCGCTCCAGCCCAAATACCAAAGGCTTCCCCTAAGCAGGCAGGTGGAGTGTGTGAGCTAAACCTCAGTCGGCTCAGATCTCTTCAGAGAGAGTGAACCAGGACTTCCCCCTCCAGGCCAGAGGAAACCTTGGGATCCTGTAGAAAGAGCAAGAGCCTGGGATGAGGACTGAAAAGTCCCTGATACATGACCATATCAAATCTCATAACTATTCCTTTTTACCTGTCTGGCCCTTGGGGATAAGTGGGGAACTGACAGACTGACTGAACCCTTCCTGCCCCAGAATCTGAGGAGTCCAGCGAGCAGAGAGTTCTCAGTAGGGGATAAACCACCTCTGGCTTGAGTACCAACGGGCTGCAGGACAGAAAACGCAGTGCCTCTCAGAACTCGTGGAGGGACACTGGAGGGACCAGCAGCAGGACCTGAGCCCTGAGCATGGGTGGAGCCCTGCGGAGCAAAGGAAAACAACAAGGCCCCTAAGCTCGGAGAGAAAGAACACCCAGAACCAGGATGACCTCCTGAAACAGAACTACTGAAGGGCAAAGAAACCTCCTCACAAATAAGAAATGAAAGTGCTTAAGGAAATGTGATTATATACCATAAACTATGGATTTAAAATTCTAAAATTAAGTAGATAAATTGAAGCAGAGAAAGGTCACTATTTAGACCTCAATTAATTAAAGGTCAAGTCGGAGGTCTAGCTCAAGTTATTCTGCAAGCACGCAAAAGAATGGGGCTCAGAAAAGACGACAATGGACCCAGACAGAGCCGAGTCCAGCACTCATAAAAATCACAGAAGTGCCAGGAGAAGTTAACAAAATAGAGATGACGGAAAGGCAATAATTAAACTAATTAAAAAAACAAAACTTAAGTCTATAGATTGAAGGAGTTAGAAGGCCTAGTCAGGATTGTTTGAGAAAATATACACACCTAGATTAGCTTCATAAAACTATTTTAAGGATAAAATCACACAAGCTTCTAGACTGAAAGAAAAAAAGAATGAGAGAGAAAGAGAGAAAAAGAATCATCTCCCCACCCCACCCACCAAAAGATCAATATTGGATTCTTTTTTAAATCTCTAACAATACAAGGTAAAATCAGTTTAGCTTCTTTATCAAGTTTGAGTGCTTTCTTGAGTATTTTGCTAAGATGGTGTAGGTGGCTGGTATAGTCTCTGAATAGTTCCCTATCTAGGAATATTTTTTTTCACTCAGCAAATGAAGGATACCTTGGCTGGGTAATGCACACTTGTATAATATGTAGTGTGCCAGGCACTGTTCTAAGCACTTTAAAAGTATTAACTCTTATCCTCATAACAACCCCAGGAGGTAGATGCTGTTAAAATCCCTATTTTACAGATGAGGAATGCAAGTACAGGGAGGTTAAAAAACTTGCCTAAAGTCACAAGCTGGTTAAGTGGTAAAACATTTTCTCTCTGCTAATATCAGCCAATGTACAATATAATATAAAAAGTCATAGACAGAATAAAGGGAGATATTATATAAAAAGTAGAAATTCATGCAGAGACAATGGTCCTAAATTTGTCAGCACTAACAACATACATAGATAGATTTGACTTCAAAAAAATTCAATTTGTGGATGAGAAAAAAACACCATAACTCGTCATTAAATGATATACTTGTAAAAGTATTTATAATGTGAAACAAATAGTTAAATAGCTCTTAGAAAACAATAGTAAAAATCAACTTGCAGAAAAATGGACTAAGGATGCAAATATGCAGAAGAGTAAATATTAATAGGCAGAAGAGTAAATTCAAATACACATATGAAAATATTTTCAAAACACTACTGTATAGAGAAATATAAAGTAACAATGACATATCACTTGACATCCATCAGATCATCAAGAATTAAGAGCATCAGTTAACACCTTACCAAAGTTCTTACTGTGGTCGACAGGGCTGTTGTCCTCTAGCCCTACACCGCCCCCATGAGCTCATGTGCTCCCGCTCTTCCCCTATCACTCCACCACAGCCACACTGGCCAGCCAGTGATCTTAAAACACAGAAAACACTGTCCCCTCTGCCTGAAACAGTCTCTCCCTGGATATTATCATGGCTTGCTCCTTCATTTAAGTCCAGTCTTTGCCCAAAAGTCAATGCTCAGAAATCTGCCCTCACCTAATCTAACACAGAATCCCCTCACGTAATGCTCCATCTGCATTATGTGCCTTTACGACATTTCTCAGTTGCCTAGTGTAACTGATTGTTTTATTGTATTTGTACAATATTTATTTTATTAGACTGTATTAGTTTTACTGTATTGGTTTATCACCTCTCTCAGTAAACTACACTCCACGAGGGCAGGAAATTTTTCACTCTAGCGCCAGGAACAGTACCAGCTACATGGCAGATATACTCAGTAAAGATTTGTTGACTGAATGAATAAACTTACAATGAGCAAACACCTACCACTAGTAAAGGTACAAAGTGGGACTCTTCTATGCTGTGGGGGATATGTGGATTTATAATAGCATTTTTGAATTTATGTAAAATTATGCCTGTGTGCGACAACATTCCCTTTAACCCAGCAATATAGGTCATCAATCCCATAATCTAAATAAAGCTCCAAAACCTAAGGACATATGCATAGGAAGGATGTCTATAATGGCAATACTTGTAGAGGAAAAGAGCTAGAAACAAGAATGAATGCTCATCCATAAGGATATGGTTAAATAAAATGCGGTACATACACAGCATAGGTTACACAGGCTTTAAAATAACTGACGTTAGATCTATACCTGTTGACTTAGGAAAATTTGTACTATGTAGTAAACAATTAAGCAAGATTCAGATAAATGTATATAATTTGAGTCCATCTTATAAAACAATGACTAAACCTCCACTCTATATATGTGTGCATAGATAAGCACAGGGAAAGGTAAAGTAGCAGATTTTTAATAATGCTTATGCGAAGTATAGGTATGGATAGGAAAAAAAAAATTCTCTTTTGACAAATGTCCACACCAAAATAAACACAAGACACAGCCCCTCATGTACAATTATACATGTGACAGATACTGTAGGTTGTCTAACAGCCATTCCTCAACATTCTTTCTTGCTATCAAAGTCTACTTCTCAATATAGAAACAGAAGATGCCAAGAAGCCCTCTCCTAGCCTCCCTTGCAGTGGAGGCATGACCATGTAACCTGATCAATGAAAAGTAAAAATCCGCTAGGGTCTCCTAGGAAAGACTTCCTTTCTCCTTGAAAAGAGACACACAAGGAGAAGCAGCTTATTTCCTTGTTTCCTGCTTTTGAACAGTTTTCTGAGGAAGTTATGGCTGGAACTGTGAGAGCCATCTTGTGACTATGAGAGGAAAGCCAGGAAAATCGAGAGAAGCCGATCTAAAAGCCTAACTTTGCTAAGCTGTTGTAAATTCTACAACTGTCAACCTCTGGCCTTCTTATTATATGTGATATATTTAATTAATAAACCTCTACTACTGATATTACTTTTAGTCAAATATTTGGGTCAATTGCAGCCCAACATCTTAACTGGCCCTGTGTTTATGTGGATATTATGAATGCATGAAAATTTGACCACCAAAATATTAACAGTAGTCCTCATACTTTTATAAATTGTTTGAAATTTTAATGAGCAAATATCACTTATATAGTCAGACCAAAATAATAAAGCTGATTTCATTATTTTAAAAAACGATGACTTCAGGGTCAGGCAGTAAATAAGACAAAAAAGAAGTAAATTTAAATGCCGTAAATGTGATGATAAAATGCAGTGCAAATTGTCAAAATTACTACTCAATGAGAAAACATTGTAAAAAAAAAAAAAAGTACTAAAAATAATCTAGCCTTTAAAAAAGACTGAGAATTGTAAGAGTTGAAACATTTCTCAAACAACAGGGGCTAAAAATATTATATGTCATGAAATGGCTAACACTGACAAAGAACACAAGTTAAAGAATGCTTTGAAAACTTAAAATACTCCAAGAATCAAAAATAAAATACACATTTTAGAAAAACAAAAGCAAAGAAAATAGTTTAAAACAAAACACTAAAAAAAAAAGTAGCAATCAAGCATTAAAAAAAACTAAGATGACTATCATCAAAGATATGTTATAACAATTAATCTTCCGTATTTAAGACAGATGATCTCAGAAAAGACTAAAAATGACCAAAATCTGGTATCCAATTGAAAACAATAGACTGAGGATAAATGTACCTCCTTTCCTTCCCATAATCGTAACGAAATAACAATGAAAAGGAATAAGGACTTCTGATGTGAAATAGCTGTGCCAATCAGCATCTTTCCCCTTCTCCTCCTGGAAACTGGACAAAAACAACAAACCTATAGGAAGAAGGGAAACCTTGTGACCTTTCTCAATGAAACACAGGAAAAGTATAATGCACAGACACTAATACATAGATAAGTACTGCCCAAAGCACCTGAGACTGTGCAGAAGAAAGGAACAGAGACGGCCCAGCGGTGGCAGATCTCAGGGAGCACCAGCAACAATACACGTGCACCCTAAAATGCATGTCCTTCTTTACAAGTGGTGCAAGAACTAGAGTGAGGGCTGTCACAGGCAAAGGGAGTGGAAAGCTTAGATGGCATGAGGAAAGCCCAGCAACAGAAAATGTGAGAAATGCCAGAAAAGCACACTTAAATTGCAATTCACCAAGTAATTTTTGTAAGTGGGCACATCAAAGATACTATCAGAAATAAAATGAAAAAACAGGAAAACTGACCAACAGGAGAAGAGTACTCCTCCAGAGGATATGAAAAATTATAGTAGAAAAGAATAAAATGGTTATTTTTTTCACACTATTCTGGTAGCAACTAAAATTCAACTAACAAGTATAAAAAGGGGAGAGATTCATTTGCTCACAGAATGCAGAAACCATTGAACAAAAAAATAGGAAGAGTAGGCAAATATATGAGCTTCAGGAACCACTGGAACTAGGAACTCAAATACACCAGTTCTCACACTCTCCTTATTGATTCTGGGTTGTGCGTGTGCACGCACACACACGTACACACACACACACACACACACCCAGCACTTAAAATATATTCAACATCACTCAAAATAAGAGAACATTAAAAGTCTACCAAAATACCATTTTCTTCTTTCCACTGGCAAATATTAAAAATATTAAAAACATACTTTGTTGGTAGAAATGCACATTGATGCAAATCTTAAGGAAAAGACTAATAAAACTACATATACACTTACCTTTTAACCAAACAACCCCATTTCTAGGAGTTAAAGCCAAAGATACATGAAAATTTAATTGCACAAGATTATTCATTGCAGCATTGCTTGTAATTGCATGTATTGGAATGCATATGGTCATACACAGGAGATTGGTTGAATAAACTTTGGAACAATGGAGTACCCTGTAACTGTAAATAAGAATCTCTAGGAAATGATGTGGACCAATTTCCAGGATACTTGTCAGGTGAAATAAGCAAAGTGCAAAAGGTATCTATAGCATGTTACTCTTTGTGTTAGAAAGAAGGGGAAATAAAATACACGTTATCTACTCCTCTGTGCAAAACGAACTAAAGGAAAGATAATCCCGAGGTGCATGAGTTTAGTTACCTACAGGAGGTAGGTTGGAATGGGGTAGAAAGGACAGAAAGAATTATGGTGGAGGGGATGATGTCATTTTTCTAAACTTTATAAACCATTCTGACTTTTGGAACCATGTTAATGTTTTACACATGCAAGGAAGAAGAAAGGTAAGAAGGGGGAGGGGAAAAGAGAGGGAGGAGAAAGGAGGGAAAGAGAAAAGGGAAAGGAAGAACAGAAGGGAGGGTAAAAGAGAAAAACAGGAAAGGGAAAAGAAAAGAAAGGGGAAGGGAGGAGAGGAATAAGAAGCAATGGGGACAGGGGACCTAAAATTGGATAAAAATGGAAACAAATGAACAAAATAATGTTTCAAATGAAAACCTAGCGACACTGAAGGAAGGGATGGGTGGGAGGAAGAACTGAAGTTTTGAACACAGTATTTGAACTAAATGCCCTAAATCTAAAGATGAAGTGAACTGTAAACATATCTTGAATTCTTAGGTTTCTTCTTCACAAAGGCATAGGCTAGCAATTGTGAAACTATTTTCTGTTTATTCTAGGATTGAACAAATAAGTAAATACATTGTGAATGATATCCTGCTTTTCACTGTACACAGAAAAGAATTACACATGTAGAAAGAGAGAGTAGAAAGACCCCTGTGATGTTGGGTTGGAATTAGAGATATCAGTGTGAACTCATGGATTTAAGGTATGTGTACATGTATAAAGGATTATAGAAATAGAGATGTGTGTGAGTATGTATACATACATACTTCTATTTCCTACCTCTGTCTGCTTGAGAACGTATAAGCAATGACACCTGGTAGCAATAAGTATACCAACTGCCCAGATCTTGTTTGCTCAATTCCTTTCTCCACTAAAGGAATCAGGGCTCCATGGAGAAATCACCAATTTCAGGGCTGAAGTTGAGAAAGTACTAGATGAATCTACATAAGCCTGGGACATCCTTTTGTATCCAAAAGTAAAGTCCATTCAAAGAATGATATGAACATGTCAAAAGGACAAGGAGCTCCCACTGGCCAAATCTGGGTCAATACGGGCATCAAGACAACGACAGTAAAGGATTACCAATTGAATAAAATAGAAACCATGAGTCAGCACTGAAATAAATAATTTAAATAAATAAGAGAAAGCTCTTTCTTACAGTAGGAAGCCAACTAATAAATACAGAAGGGTGATGGAAGTAGAAAAATCACCATTTGGCAATCACATAATTGAAGGTGAGACCATCAATAGGTACTAAGACTTTGTGGGTAAAATTTGTGGAGAAACCGGAAGTTCTGCTACAAGATACTTATTAACTACAGAGGGAAAATTAGTAACTTTGTAATGGAGAAACCCAGACATCACCTTAACTGAGCCATCAAAGTTAACATCCCCAGTAATGGAACAAATTGCTATCATGTGCTCCCCAGTATGAAGCCCCGAGAAAAACACATGACTTCTACTGTATACTTGCCAGAAGTTCATAACCTGATTCTCATCATGAGGAAACATTATTCAAACCCAAATTGAGAAATATTCTACAAAATAACTGGCATGTACTCTTCCAAAACGTTAACGTCATTAAACAAAAAGGCCTGAGGACTTGTTCCAGATTAGAGACTAAAGAGATGTGACAACTGAACGCAACATATAAACGGAGGTTTTCATTGGCTATCAAGGAAATTATTGAGACAGATGTTAAAATCTGAGTAAGATCTATAGATTATTCTAATCTATTAATGCTAATTTCCTGATTTTGATCGTTGTATTATGGTTATGCAAGAGAATGTCCTGGCTTTTAGGAAACACTATTTTAGGAAACACATACTGAAGTATTTAGGGCAAAAGAGATGTCAGCTTATTCTCAAATGGTTCAGAAACAAATTTAGAATAAATATGGTAAAATGCTAACATTTAATGAATCTTGGTGAAGGGTATATGGTAATTTGTATTATTCTTACAACTCTTCTGTAACTTTGAAATTATGTCAAAATAAAAAGTTAAAAAAATACTTATCTGGAGTTCACACATAGATAACTCCAGTGATTGGTCTGGAGAGAAACCTGCCCATTGAAGATTCTAACCTACACTACAGCCGCGAAGACTTGAGGGAGCGGGGAGAAGCAGCAGTTCCTAGAGGGCAAGGCTCAAGGCAGGCCACATCAGTGCCTTCTACTGCAATGGAGAAATGTTAGCCATTTTTCTGTGTGACAAAGCATACAAATAACCATGAGAATTGTCAACTTTTAGCATCAAATAACTTTGTGCTGAATTGTATAAAGCAAAAACTCTTAGAAATGCAAGGGGAAAATGATCATATCTACAAATCTTTTAGAACAAAAGCTTGATTAGGTGAGATTTTTGTTCTGCTTTATTAGTATAAACTAGCCTGGCATATAGTAACCACTTAATAAATGCATTTTCATACATTTACATTATATAAACTTAGACTATAATCACCATGAGGGTGGAACCATGTCTCTTTTGTTCTCTAGTATCTATTCAACACTTAGCAATGGCCAGCACACAATAGGTGCTCAATAAAGACTTGCTGAGTGGCTAAATCCTGAGCCTGCTCTTCTCTACTTGTGGGCAATTGAGTATTAAGAAATATCTTTAATAGATCGGAATTCCAGTGGGATAAAAAATTAATGTGTGTATTCCCTCTGCATCCTTTTTAATTTGCAACTTACTAAGTTGATACCACACTTGGATAAGATGAATGTAGGCTCTTTTGCTATACAAAGATAAGTATTCATGTCATCACAGATGATATAGGTGTATTGTAGTGAGTTGTTTGACTTTAAATAGGCAGCTAGTCGTGCAATGTAATTATTACTCCCCCTGTCTCCCCCCCCAAAAAAACATTCCTAACACAATCACTGCACTTGAAGTCTGGCTAAATAAACAAACAGAATGCAAAAAAAAAAAAAAAAATCATATTCCACAGAGTACCTATCTAAAACCAGCAGTATCACTTTTGGCAATGTCTTAACTATTCAACTGACTAAGAGTTAACAGTGCCACATGGCAAAATAACTCATTCGCTTGTCTTGGAATACGTTTTGTATTTACGTTAGAGTTTAATTAAAAGTTAAATTAACCAAGTGTAAACAACGGAGGCTTTAGAGAGACTTCTTTATGGCCAATGTGGCCAACTGGTATAAAATGTTTTATAATTTTAACTGGCTCGCATTACTGAGGATACTTTTTATTTTTTTCATAGTGCAGATTGTAAAAGACTAGATGAAGAGGATCGAGACCAGCATAAAAAAGAAACAGACTAGCACAGAAAAATCTGAGTGCATTCCCTATGGTAAAGTTGAATACACCTTAAAGTGAAACTTTTTGTTTTGTGTAACATATATATACATACATATACACATATAAACTGAACCACAACAGAAAATATTTTTATTGTAGGCGGCAGTAAAAAATATTTTGAAAAATGCTGTTTTATGCTTTAGAACTCTTTCAGTAGAACCTAGACCCATCTCTGAAGATTTGGTGACATTCCATTCAGGTACATGTCTTGGTTACCAAACTCAACTTTCACAAAAAGAATGGCAACCTTATTCTGAACTCTGCCCCTAAAGCACATGATCGCACACACAACTAGTTCTCCAGATATTTGTCCAAAAGTAAAACTGCTATTTGAAACTTATTAAAAGCTCACTGGAGAAACTATGTACACAGCACAGCTGCCTAACAGAACTTTCTATAATGATAGAAATGTCTGATATCTGAGCTACCATTTCAGACAATGCAGATATAGAGCATTATGCCTTAAAGTGTGGTCCATGGATCACAATAATCACCTGAATCACTTGGAAGCTTCTTAGAAATGCACAATCACAGGCTTGACTCCAGGCATAATGAATCAGAATGACCAGCTGATTCATCTGCCCAGTGAAATTTGAAAAGCACTGATCTAAAGGATCGGTTCTCAATGGGCACAGTACCACTGAGTACTACCATACCAGCGGAAATTTATGGGATACTTTGGTTATAACAATTACAGGTGGAGTACTTCTGGCATTATTAGGGAGGAGCAATACACATCTACACACCTAAGAGCAGATATCCCAAACGACAGTCAAATATCCCGCCACTCATGCAATTCATGCAGACTAATATTGAAATTTTGAATCTAACATTATCTAATACCAAGTAATTTTTGCATAAATTTAATATACTCTGAATATTCCAGAAATACCACATGTAAATTAAGATACACTTTTTGTCCAGAACTTTACTAAGTATTGTTCATCATTTCAGAGTAACTTAATAGCTTAGATGTTGAGTTGTCACATTCACACTGCTACTAGGTATAGGTTCAATCATCAGACTACTTCATTATGCAGCTATGCTTTGGCTAAAATAACTTTACTAAAAACTATTTCCCTCTAATTTCCCCTCTCTTATTCTTCTATTATTATCTCTATTATTCTCTAGAGAATTTATCGATTTTTTTTCTTAAAAAAGTAGGTAACCATGAATTTCACTTCAGGACAATAAGAGTGTGCGATGATACATTTGCTTTTACATACGGAGTGCTGTCTGACAGATTTAAGAATCACTGATTTAAGGATTTATGCACCCATTACCATCCCCCTAGATCAAGGGCCCTTAATTTGAGAATACAAGGACACTCAGACCAAGGAATCCTCGGAGTGGCTCCAGATCAACAGAACTCCCAAATAGTACATACAATTTGATATATATGTATAGCCACCCCAGGGAATCACACATAACTTTGTTCCATCAAAAACTGTTAGATTAAGAACCATTACATTATACTCTGAGACTGTATGCAATGAGCTGGATTATAAACTTGGATCTCAAACTGTGGTTGAGCCCTCCACCCAATTACATTTATGGAATTGCAATTTGCATCACTTCATCAGCCTACACTGATGGGCTATTTAAAAGAAATCCCATAAAAAAATTACTACATGGGCCCGCCCGGTGGCGCAAGCGGTTAAGTGCGCACGCTCCACTGCGGCGGCCCGGGGTTCGCCGGTTCGGATCCCGGGCGCGCACTGACCCACCGCTTATCAGGCCATACTGTGGCGGCGTCCCATATAAAGTGGAGGAAGATGGGCACGGATGTTAGCCCAGGGCAGGTCTTCCTCAGCAAAAAGAGGAGGATTGGCAGATGTTAGCTCAGGGCAGATCTTCCTCACACACACAAAAAATTACTACAGAATGTCAGTCATTGCGTTACGAACAGTACAGGTGTTCTTGTACAAAGACCCCAAGAAGAAGGCTAACAATCATCACACATTTCCTACGTACCAGGCACTGCACTATACTCTACACACATGACCTCATTTCAGTCTCACAACCGCCCTCTGATATAGGTATCACTCCTTGTTTCACAAATAAGAAAACTGACTTAGAGAGCTCAACTAACTTGACTAAGTTTATACATCTAATAGATGGCAGAAATAGAATTTGAACTCAGGCTGTCTGACTCCAAGGCACGTGTGCTTTTCTGGAGCAGATGGCTGTTTTTTCTTTAATCTTACTGTGGAGTACCTACTGGATCCTGTCTTCCTTTAGCATAACCTGCTAGATTACTTACAGCAAAAACTGTGGCCCACAAATGGCAGTTGACCAAGAATGACATTAGCGTCTTTGAATGACTTGCTTTTCTCTTTCATTTGGTCACTAGATTGGCTTTACGGAATGCATTTTGCATGGTAATCTTACTTCTGGCTTAAACTTTTCTTACATTTCCCTTCTCTTTTTTTACTTCCTATAATAAAACAAGGAACATATAAATGCATACCACATGCTGCTTTAGTTAACAGAGGAAATATACTAGTAAGATGGTCCAACAGAGTGACTGCAAGCTTTGTTGGATAATTCAGAAACCACTTTGCAATAATTTTTATCATTAAAACACCATTAAAACTTTCTATCACTTTGATCACAAGTACTTAAGCTCCAGTATTTTCCAGTGTGAGATAATTCTGGTTACCTTGGCTGCTTTCTAAATAGCAGTGAAAGAAGTCTTAACATGCAGATAAACAATGAACATTTGAGGGCATGGGCAAAAAGTAGGAAGGTCAATTGGGATATTTTTCAGCACAAGAACCCAGACAGTAATAGGGACAACCAGGAGAAACTGCAGTGGACTCAGAGACACTGTCTAAGTGGAAGGTGAGAGGAAGTAAATAATGATGCAAATCACTCAGTTTCTAACAATGATAAAGCCATCGGGTGGGAATGGGGTTAGGGGTTTGCTGGAAGTACAAACGAAATGGAAAGAGGATAAAATATTTGGTTTTTGCCAACACCACGATCACTACAAAACAAGTACAGGTCAGCAAACTCTTTCTATAAAGGGCCAGATAGTAAATATCTTAGGCTTTGCAGGCCAGTCTCTATCACAACTAGCCAACTCTGTCACTGTAGCACAAAAAAAGCTATAGACATGTAAACAAATGGGTGAGGCCATGTTTTAATAAAACTTTATTTACAAAACAGAATGCCAGCCAAATATGGCCTATGAGCTGTAGTTTGCTGACGCCTGACATAGAGGTCCAAAGGGCAGGGAGAAACATGGATCTAAGCACAAAGGAAGGTTAAGGCTAAGGACAAAGATTTGGAAGTTACCGTGACACAGTGACAGGATGGACAACCTAAGAATAGTAGAAAAAGATATGAACATTTAAAGACAAAACCCTTATAAAGAGCAGCACTTAAAAAAAAAAACCATGAAAAGGAGACAAATAATTAGTGGTTTCCTCAAAGGAGAAAAAGTGTGTGAAATAGGAACTTATGATTCCCTTAAATACCATTCTGGCTTAATTACAAACTCCTTATGCTGGAAGAAGTGGACACTGCAGTATTTAACCACGGTTATTATCTAAAAGGCAGTGCTAGAACACAGAAAATGCCCCAAATGCGTATATGATACACTTAATTAACACTGTGATGTAACAAGACAATGCAAAGCAGGGTTAAGTTGGGACAAATCTTACACGTTACATATCTTACAGAGTATCTTACAACAAAACAAAATGTCAGGCATCACACATAAACCATTCACTCAAAATTGAGTCAAGGCTGAAGACAAAAATAAAGCAAAAAATAATATCTTTAAAAACAAAACAAATGCCATGGGAAACTAGTTATGACAATACAAAGATTATTTGGGAAATGCTCTCATTTCAAAAATTGTGAAGTTAAATTCATTACAAGGCTTAAAAACAAAACTAGGCCCAATATCAATGTGTTTGATTCAAGCTTTTTCAATGTTTACAGATCTAAAATAGAAGTAATTACTAGCTTATTGCTAGTCTTTGGGAAAAGTACATCTAGCAAACAAACTATTTTAATTGTATTTATGACAATGTTGGCTCATTCGAAGAAAATAAAGCAATTAAAAACCAATCAGAAAAACATTACAAGGACAAAACTGTAAAACTTACAAAGCAGCACTGTAGAACACAATTACAAAAGTGATGCTGATTTACTTATGTGGATTAGAATGGCCTGGGTCTGCAAGTGGTAGAGAGTTAAGTGCCACTTAGTACTGCTAAAGAAAAGCAAACTGTTTCCTTTACACATACCAAAAAACTACAGTGTACAAAGATAAGATTACAACTTACACTGGGGGACTGTAAAGGCAAAAATTACAAGGAAGAAAGGAGATAGGCAGTCCTCCAATAAGCCATTCATTCATATAGTGGATCACTACACAACTGATAAAAAAAAAAGTTTTACATGTGCTGACATGTAAAAATGTCCAAGATTATTAAATGAGAAAACAACACTAGCAAAATGATTCGTGTTTGAAGAAAAAAGCTACACACATATCTGGTGTATGCAGAGAAAATTTATAGACATTTACAAGAAACTTGAGTAGTACCTTGAAAAAGAAGAGTGGGACTGAAGAAGACAGGAAATTTTCACCTCTACCCTTCTGTAGCAAAAATAAAGTATGCGTTATGTTCGGTCCAACTTAGGAAAAAAACATGTTTAGTATTTTGGGAAGGTGGCTAGACACAGGACTGCTATCTATAAAACCAGACCAATGAAGACACAATCACATTTAAAATGCTTCAACACACTCAAATAGTATGTTAAATGGTGAAACTTTTTAAAAGTTCAATCACATAACCAAAAAAGAGCCACAAAACTTTACTTGGACAATGATAAGAGTTCAGTAATATAAAGTAAAAATTAAGTCTTGCAAAAGCCATAATCTGCATGTGAGCGTTTGGTCCAGTCCTATAGTATAATCTGTTTAGACTCAGAGCTGGAAGGGTCTTTAGAGCAAACCACCTCATTTTATATTTACCTTAGACTACTAATCCCCAGTAATAGAAATCCTAGGAGTTCTATTTCAGTAACAAAAACTATTTGTAGAACCTTATGGAGCGACTTATTTTGAATATATGTCTGCTTTTAAAAGTTTAGAGCAGGGGCCAGTCCATTTTGTTTGCTGCTGTATGCCCAGCACCTACATCATAGTAAATAGTGGTATTCAATACATATTTTTTGGAGGAAAGGTAGGGACATAATTTCAGTGCAAAACTATGAGGAATTACAAGTTCTGGAGTAAAAGAAAAAGGGGCAGGATTAAAACGTGCAAATTGGTTCCTCTGAATTGTAAGACACGGTGCCACATGTGACTGCATGCCCACAATTTCATTTTTTGCTTCTAGCAGTGGAAGAAATCATCACAATACTATTCAAGTCTAAACTACCCAAGGTGCTAGGGAAGGCTGCCTAATGTCTACTTTGGAATTCACAGTAAGCAGAATACCACAAAGTACTACTGAAAGATTTACAGATTAGAACTGAAATTTGGACACCAGGAGATGATGGGCAAATGAGCTGGCCTGGACTACCGAGTAAAACAACCTAAGGAGTAGTGTTTCTCAAACTATACATGCTGAAGGACCAGCTTGAACCCCCAAATTGCACTGTCAAGAACATACTTTTGTAAAATATATTTTAAAAAATTAATTACTAAAAAAACGATCACATACTTTAATGTCACAGCAATATCAAATTGCTGTAGAAGTTTCTTGACATTCTCAATTTCTAAAATGGTCCAGAGACACTGGACAGCACTGACCTAGAGTTTTGATTTTTTAATGTCAATCTCTTGCATTTGTCTAGACAGTCTGACTCTGAGAGAGAAAATTCAGGTTTTTTTCCCCCTACTCAATAATGAAAACAATCCATAAGAATTAGAGATAAAAAGTAGCACAGTCTTGTCATTAACTTATTTTAATTTTAAAATGTAAAACAATGCATTATCACACTGCCTTAGTAAATTAAAATCATCCTTTTAAATGCAAACTTCAGCATTTAAGAATTTTGATTCCTATGAAGTTGAAATTTTTGCATTATTTTGCCATTTACCTTAGAAGATAACAGGAGATAGACACTTGAAATGGTATAGAAAATATTCATTTAACTTATACATCTATAAACTCCTGTACGTTTGTCTCTATGTTCTCAAAATCCTCCAAACGATTAGTTTAGTTGATTGCTAACAGAATGAGCCTAGCGGGGCTCTCCATCTATTGTAACTTTCATTACCAAAGGAAGTAAAAGGAAATGTTTATATGCCTGGCCTAGAAACTGACTACAGTCTGATACAATTTACTATAGCCTATCAAGATAGGCTCTACACTATTGAGAGTATAATGTGACTTACAGGGTCTCTGGAACCAAATTTCCAGGATTCAAATCCACACTTTGTGACTAACAAGCTGTAAAGTGACTTAATAAAATCCTCACTGCTTCTTGTTTATTCATCTATAAAATGGGGATAACAGCACCTATGTCCAAGGATTATTGTGCAGGATAAAGTGCATGTAAAGTGCTTGGACCACTGCCTGGCACACAGTAAGTACTAAAGAAGTATTACAATTATTTAATTCTTACATAATATGCTTTAAATCCTTCTGCATAATTGCGATTATTAACAATGAACTGGTTAAAGGAAATATGTCACATCCCTACAATGAACTACTATTCATCTGTTAAACATTATTTTAATTCTCTATTATGAAAATATATTTACTTATAATATCCTGTTGGACAAGGAGGAAAAAAAGTAAGTTAGAAAACCATACACAGGCCAGCCCCGTGGCTTAGCGGTTAGGTGCGTGCGCTCTGCTGCTGGTGGCCCGGGTTCGGATCCCAGGCGTGCACCGGTGCACCGCTTCTCCGGCCATGCTGAGGCCACGTCCCATGTGCAGCAACTGGAAGGATGTGCAGCTATGACATACAACTATCTACTGGGGCTTTGGGGGAAAAAATAAATAAATAAAATTATAAAAAAAAAGAAAATCAGATACAGTCTAATCTTATATTTAGAAAAGATGCTAATGAAGTTATGAAAAGTTGCAAATCACTGCAATACTTAAGTGGCATTTGCTGAAAGTGACTCAGTAATTTACCATTCCTCCCTACCCACTGGGAAAAAGACTTAAAATACAACTGACTATGATTCTAAAATCGTAACGATAGGATAATTAAATGCTATAAATTAGGTTTTTTAAAAAATTTAGAACTGTGTATATTTAATGCATTATTCCTCCTCTACCCTGGAAAGCTAATGCTTCTTAAAATGGACTACATTTTAGGAATAAGGAAATAGAGCATTAATTTCTAATAGGTACACTGCTCCAAACTCACCCATTACCAACACCATCACTTTTAAGCAAGCTCTTGAAGTGCTCACAACTACACATATCAACACTGACAATAAATCACCTTAACCAATCACCCAAGCTTAAACAGCAGATATTAGGGACAGTATATTGAGATTATAAACACAAAAGATTCTGTATTTCTGGTATACTGAACAAGAGGTGCTTGTGGTATTGAAAGTACTCAGATGGCAGCCTGAGGTACTCCTCAAACTGTTTTAAAATTCTTCAATAAAATCAGTACTATTAATTTCATGTTTATTTGATACAGGATTTTTGTCAAGCTGATCAGTTTTAAATGATTAATTCATAATAACCATTTAAAGACAAATTTTCCTCTCAACTAATGATTTTCATTCTACCCATAGTTCAGCTTACCCTTGTCTATGATAGCCGTATTTCATTTCTCTGGATCTGAAATACACAATTATGTATTATAGACAAAATGTTTTCAAGTTTGCTTTCAAATGAAGCCTAAAAGAGTAGATCAAGTTTTCAAATTTACTAAAACCATACTACACCAATTTACCAATATAAACATTTGTCTTCATACCTGTTTATTCCATTCTATTTAGACAGCAATACTAACAAAATTTTTAATGCCTATGTCCCACACCCTAAACTCTTTCCCTATGCTATCACTTGACACTTACAAAAGGACACCTCAATTCAGCAACCAAGTTTTTACAACTATTCCCACCAATCAAATGGTGATGTACCAAGATGGCAACTCTCATGAGTTTTAACATACTAAGAGTACATTATTTACCTAATACTGAAAGACTGTGCCTTACTTTATAAAAAACAAAGATAGCCACATTAATTTAATCCCATATATATGATGCTACCTATTCAATTTATTAAAAATTATAATAAACATAATAATTAAACTAGTGCTCCAAACTTATGCTGTTCACGTGGAAGACACTATGAGATAAGACACAATAGAGGCTGCCTTGCAATAAGAGGTACAAATTCCTTCTATAGAAATGGAGAAATAAAAGGACAAATCTAGTTGTCTAAAAGACAATTCACTGTACACATTTTATTTACAGTTTTGTACACTGTCTTAATATGAATGGGACCGCTTTTCTACTTGAGCCATTTTTTAACCAAAGCAAAATAACCTAAGTAATACAAAGTGTTAAAATACAGCATAAAGATACAAAAACAGAGATACTAATTCTAATTAGGAATGTAATTATGATGTTACATTTTTTATAATCCACAATTATGTTTAGGAAATCACACAAACATAGATCACTGATTTGAATGAAATGCATAAATTTGTAGCAAAGCTTTCTAGTTACAAAAAAACAAAAAAATTACCAAAGAATGCACAAAATTAATGTTTATTCCACCTTTGTGTCATATTCCTGGATCCTTCACCAATGTTACATGAGGAAAAAAACAAAAGCAAAACAAATGAAAAACTGAAATCAGAATCACTAATGTTATCAAGTAGGGAAACAAATAAATTAAAATCTAGCAGCCATCAGCAAGAGTACAGCAAAGACAATGCTGTAAAAAGAAACAAAGAAAATTGCTAGAAAACTGTATGCATCATACTCTTTCAAACCAGCAAAATATGCTCCTGCATACAATAGAACATAAACAGAATTTTTTTCCTGTAAGGTATAGAAATGCAAGTTCTTTCTTTAATATTGTGGATGGGTAAAACGTGTTTGTAATGGTAATTCTACTAAGCTATTACAGAGTGGGCCAGGAACACATTTACAGATTCTGGGGACGATGTGTACTGTAATTCTTTGATTGGGATAGTGGACATTCTAGCCAAAATTTAAAAAAAAAAAAAAAAAAAAAAAATGAACACAGAAGTACAAGACAAAGGCGAATGAGACTTCTCTTATATCTTAGCAACATTTAGATGGAAATCAAATTTAAATGCAGTCCACTCTGCTTTGAAGAGGCTTTGGTTCAGCTCCCAAATCTCGATTGCTTGACGCAGTCTCCTACGAGAATACTCAGAAGGTGTCTTCTTAAACAACAAACCTATTTTTAGTGGTGGAGCCGCTCTTAGTAGCTGTGTCTGCATGGGACTGATAACCAATCACTATCTTTGGAGGAAGTCCTAACCTTTCCTTGTATACCCTCCTAGAAGAAAAAGAAGAAGAAAAACAGCCATTAATTTTTAGTCACATACACACAGACACACCAAATTCTGTATTATTATTCTTTATATAAAAAATACTAATAACCAGAGAGTGAAATAGGAAAAAATTGCACTCTCTTTTCCTTTTAGCAAAATTTACTCTTCATTTTCACAACAATCTTGGTTAATCACTTAACCAATACGTGAAAGTCTACTACTGTGATAATTACTAATAAACTGATAATAAAGCAGGGACAGTCCTTGGGCTCACTGTTTACAGTATCTGATTATTTATAAACAAATAATCACAAATTCATATGAGGTGGAGCTGTATCACATGCATAATTAATTTACATAAAATCAATTACATGCAAATGTCTATTTTAATTCTGTGACCTAAAATCCTACAATTATATTTTACATATAAACATAATAAACATCATATGTTACTGCACAATTACATTTACCATACCTATTACTGGCAAGCATGTACACTCAAAAATTAAACACTTTGAAGGTGATTTATGATATTTTCAGGGTAATTTAGAACATACATGATTTCTACCTTATATACTAACTCTACAACCTGATTTTCAAATAACATGTGACTCTGTTTAAGAACAAAATGTGATGGGTGCCAAAGAGGGTAAGTATAGGGGCTGTGACATTGTACAACTAGGAGGATCTAATCTCTTCTGTGAACTTAGAGAAATCTCCCCTTTAGAAGTCATGAGATCAAAGTATAACGCTAGGAGAATGAAGCACATCTGACGGCTAGGGAACCAAAGTAAGGCTGTGTAGCTGCAGCTCATAAAGAAGGAGAACATGAGAGATAAGGCTGACAAGGTAAGACTGGGGACAGATCACAGACAGCATCACAGCTCAAGCTCAAGTTAGGAATCTGGATCTTTATTCTAAAAAAAAAAAAAAAAATCAGCAAAATTTCAAAAATAAGCACCAAAACAGAAATAAAAATAAAGGGAGACACATTTTCATAGAGCTAAATTGTCCAATATGATACTAGGACCGTTTTATTTATACTCCACCCTCCTGAAGATTTCACTACCTTCCCTTGAATAAGGTATCTAAAACTAAGTTTACGATAACTAAAATTATAACATTCTCAGACTTTATTATGATACGATATATTCCCTTCAATTATACTTAACATTAAAAATGCCAGAAAGCAAGAGCACTGAGCCATGCAACTTGGAAAGGTAAAAAAAAAAAAAAAAAAAAGTCCCTCCTTGAAAAATTAAAGTCAAATACAAATATAAAATTTACAAAATTTTCAGAGGAAAAAATTCATATTTAATTTCTTTAACTTGTTTTCTAAGAAATATGAAACCCACACAATAAATTTTGATGCTGACAGAAAGATTAAAAATATCAACAATCAACTCCTTTCTCTTAAAAGAACAGGGAATTTTTGCAAAGAATATTTACACAAAAAAAATTTAACTTACAGGTGCGTTCTAAATATGAACAAAACCAACACACTGTCACCTAAATTTCAATGAAAATTTTACATACAGTGTACACACATGCACAAAATACACATATACTATTTACCAATACTCACTGAATTATCATGAGTATTATACATTAGCACAATGATTTTAAAGAAGGAAAAAAGACTTTTCTCATTTGATAAATGAATAAAATGCTATATGCCAAAATGGAGTGCTCTAGTGATTATATACTTCATTACTAGGAAAAAGAAATTTTACAGAAATAAAAAAAACACGTACAAGGCACACTGAAGACCAATAGAGCAGTTCAAGATTATAAAAGTGTTCATGAAAACAATACAAGGAAAATAATGATTTACAAATCCCAGTATTTCTAAAGCTATAAATAACAGTACTTCTGCTTTTAGTTATCTTAATATTTTAAAAGTACTGCAAACAACAAAACTTACCCTATATGTGTAACAGCATCTCTATTTTCACATTCAGTAGTCCATATTGCTATCTTATCACCTTTAGCTCTAACATTAACAACAGCTCCACATACATCATCACTGTAGTCATCAAAAGATTCTCCAATAAGGCACAGCAGCTTTAAAAAAAATCCAATCTCAAATTACATTCAATAGATTATAAACAGCTTATTAAACAGCAACTCTCTCTCATATATTTGTATATATACAAAACTGAAAAATAAGTATTTAAATCAAGGGTGACTTTCTGAATGTCTAAATTATATTTATGCATATAGTTCTTTGTCCTGAGTTTTTAAAAATTCATTTGTTTGTTTCCTTGTTTAATATCAAGAACATAACAATTGTTTTAACTTTTTTTAGCAAATTGGGCAATTGATGTCAGAGCACATATAAAATGTGAATTATTTCATTAATATTCATTTGCTCTGCTGCTGCTTATACTTGCCAAGCAAACAAACATTAATGGATAACTGAAATAGTTGTTCATAGTTACACTAATTGCCTCTTGTTCTTGCTGTTTTTCATGAACACTTTCTAACGTTTTTCTTAAAATAGTAAATATACATAAAATTTACCATTTTAACCATTTTTAAGTGTACAGTTCAGTGGCATTAAGTATATTCACAACGTTGTCCATCTCCAGAACTTCTGTCATCTTGCAAAACTGAAATGGCTTTCTAATGTGGAATTCTAAAATGGTATTTACCGATAATCTCGGCCAAAAGCAAAATTAAGTCTCTTCTTTAAAAAAAAAAAAAATCATTCATTCAAATATTTATTGATTGCTTAATTTAATAAGTGCTAACTATAAACAAGACATTGTGCCAAGTGCTAGGGATACAAAAGAGACTATGATTCCTGCTCCTTAAAGCTTTAAGTTTAGAAACTCTCACTATAGAAAATGCCTATTATCTCATATTTAATATATGCCTTAAGCCAAAAGTTTCAGGTTACATCATAACATACAAGCTGAATGATATCAAGCTACAATTTCATTAATCTAAAAAGTTTAGTACACAAAGCAATACTCTAAGAGGGTTGTAAACACATCACAAAAAATGTGAAGTTCTATAACTTTGAAGTTAATAAAATGACCAGGATGAGCTTATTGTGGGAGGTGAGAGTCAACTGCCAATCACTTTATATTTGATTTGTAACATAGTAGGGGGTTTCACTGTACTAGTATGTAAAATATACAGGATTCACATGATGGAGCAAAATTAATTGCTGGCCTAGATTTTCTAGATTGGGCATCCATATCTCTTCTTCAATTAAGGAAATGTAATGTAAATTAAGTTTTAGTATTCCAAAACTGCGTTATAACTTTAAAACCTTACCGTCTCTAGCCAAAAGCGATCCAGGTCACTTCGTCTCTGCTGTTTGTTCAATGTAATTAGCCATCGTCCTCCTCTTTTGTTTTTCTCATCTTCCCACATAGGCTCAATACCATCCTACGAGGTTAGAAGACACAAATATTAGACAATATTGTTACTTTAACGTAAGAGATCACTAGAAACAGCAAGCAACAACCTTGTCAACTTTTTACTTTATTCTCCATAAAACTGTTATTGATGTAGTGAGAAAAAAGCATACAAGATTTAAAGCTAGAGGCATGGGATTGCAGAATTAGAGTTCTGAGGCATTTATTAGCTATCAAACCTTGGGTTTCAATTAATTTGGAGGTTCTTAAACATTCTGAATAACAGACACCTTTGAGAAGCTACATACATTTCTATACCTAGAAAATATACGCAAAAATTATGCAATTTCAAAGAATTAATGAATGCCCCACCCCCTAGCATCTGACAAAATCCATTTATGAATATCTCAAGGATGCACTCACCCCAGGTTAAGAACTCCTGACAAACTCTGGACTTCAGTCTACTCAAATATATAAAGAGACTGGATGGATGATCAAAGCTCTTTTCAAAATCAATCACATTATGTGCCCAGAGAGTGGGACTCTCACTTAATTTCAATTATTTATACTAAAATAGTGCAAAATATATTTATGCTAAAGCCTAGTAAAGCCACTTTAATTATTCTCCAAGCATCAGAGCATTAACTATTCCTAAGTTTGTGGCAAGACTTCTTAATGAATCCCTGAATGGTCCAATCTTATAATAAACATATGAAATCTCCAATTAAGCATACCTTAAAAAGTGAGTAGTCACAGCCAGGCATTAAATTACTAGACAACTGGATATGGTTGTACAGGCTAGGTAAAAGAAAAGAACAATTATAAACAGAGAATATATAATGCAGAGTTTAGGTGCTTACATATACATTTAGAGAATATGATAAAAATAAACAAGATAAAAGTTCATGCATTTCTCTGGAGTCAATTTCTGAAATGGACCAAACAGATCTTAAGGATGGTCAGTTCAAAAATCAACATCTGATGATTTTCAAGAAAATATTTTTAATGATTTTATTCTGACAAAAATATATTTCGATGTATTAGTTAACTCAATGCATAAGAAACTGAGAATAGAGGTATGAGGTAACTTTAAGTAGGTGAAAGAATTTATGAGGCTAATGAACAGTTTTAAACCCACAAAAAGACAAATCAAGAGAAAGCAAGACAAACTTCCTGACCATCAGGATTGCATGACTGAAATAAGCCAACATTATTATCCTTGAAGGTCTCCAAGAGTAGAATAGACCAGTGGTTCCCAAATACCACAGATGGTTATTTGGCGAGCTTTTAAGAAAAAAACAGTTCCAGGCCCTACTCTTTGGGATTTTAATCCATTATATACAGGACAGGACCCTGGAACCTGTATTTCTAAGCTATTTCCTAAATATCAATGTAACAGAATAACATTTGGGATGACGCAGATACTCAGTCGCCTGAAGGTAGAAGACTAGAATCATTTGATCTCCTGACGGTCTCTTACAGCAACATTGTTATAAAATTGGCAACAGAGTAGGAATGCTTTGCCTGTCTCCAATATTAGATGCAGAAATCGTGATCTTAGCTATGTCTACAGACTATGGGTCATGCTATTATCCTTAGTCAGATTCTCTCGGTGCTATTTTAATCCAGTCTAGGAATACTTCTACCAGAGTTTTAAGAGTCTGGCACCCTTTGGATCACATTCCACAGAATAACATACAAATCCAATTTGGGTGAGACAGCATAAGACTGAATAAAGCTTATTAGTTGTGGAGTCACTCTACCTAATAGTCATTCTTCCTAAGCTACATTATCACTGATAGGTTCCACTAGGCAACAAAAGAGGACTGGATACTAACAGTAACTACAGAATTAGCACCATCACTTTTATAAAATTAATAGTGTGGAAGTGACCTTCTTCAGTGGCATTAAAGGTAGAAAAGAGCAATGTTTCTTTTGTTGTTTCCTTTCTCCTTATGGTGCTCCAAGGTCTCAACAGTAAGTTTATAATGAGAATTTGTAATGATACCTTTAAACAGAATCCTAACAGTACAGACAGATTGGATAAATCCAAAAGGACTCAATGGTTCTTTACCACTAAATTTGCCAGAAAAAAAAAAGAAATTAAGAAGTGACTTAGATATTTACAGAAAGCTGAAGGATTCCTTCACATGTCTAAATTATGGTATAAAATTCCACTATGCAATGACACTGCTTACACATAACTAGAGTGTGGGGGCATGTTCTAATCAGAGGCCCACTTGGAAACACAGTTATGTAAACTGGGGAAAGCCCAACAAACTAGATAAATGCAAATTTGAATCAGCAGGGGAAATGGTTCAAGACTCTTGCTCCTCTTCCTCCTCAGGAGACTGGAGACTTTGTATGTTTTAGAGGCCTCCTGAATAAATACAACTCAAGAAGAAAAACACTCATGTTTTGATAAAGGGAAAAACAGAATAACCCTAGTGTAACTAGACAACTAGACCTAAGAATTACTTAGGAGGCTTAAGTATAGTTCTATTACTCTAAAAAACTGCTGTCAATAAAAAGTGACTACTCAAAGTGGCTAGCTCACAATTTGTAGTTTTCCCTAATTATTCTATCTTTTTTTTTTTTTTCAGTGATTCAAATTCATCCTGAATGCCTATTATGGGCAAAGCATTGGAAATAAGACAAAAGAATACTGTTTCTGCTCTGGAGGAAGTATACATGTATGAATCTTCTGACCACAATCTATTCTTTTGTGTGGGCAGAATACACTCAGGGGGCTACATTAAAACATAAGAGCAGCATAACTGATTCAGTATATATTATGATCCAAAAAAATACTAGATGTAAAAATTAGAATATTTAGATAATTGCTAGGTAATTTACAGCTCTTAAAATTGTTTTAACAAGTTTTACCTTTCATGTTCTCAAATAGTTTCTCCATATATATTTTTCAAGTAAATGACATACTAAATTAACTTGTTTTTTAGAGAATCAATATTCCAAAAATTGAGAAAGACTTCACAATTTTAAATTTTATTTTCAAGTCATGCAAAGGTTTTTGACCCCCAAATCTTAACTTTTTGCTAAATCTGAAACAAAATCTCAAAAAGATATTTCAATTATTCTTCTTGAAGTTGATCAGAAAGTATAATGAAATTAAAAACTATCATCACAGATACTGTCCTTCTTGGACAAACCCTGAATTTGGAGCACTTCAGCTTCTGAAATCTCAGAATCCCTATCACAGGAAATCCCAGATGCTACAATGATAAGAATTTGTAGAAACAGGGACCTAACAAAGCTCTGGAATACTGAAGCCTGGGACAAATATATCGAGGCACCAGAAAGGGAACAAGTTCCAACAAGTTGTCAAAAGTTCTAGGGGCAATAAAGGATTCTCAAGCGAAGGATATCTCAGGACAAGGAACAGAGAATATGCAGGGCTAAAGGATGACAAGAGTGAAGCTTTCTAAAACTGATAAGGAATAATCACCAATTCAAACAGTTGTGAGGAGATGGACAAAAAGGTAGTTCCATAGATGAATATTTATTAACTGTTTCACTTTCCTCTTCATTTTGTGATGTGACTTAAAATGAAAAATTATACAACTACTAAAACAAACACCCTAAAATGAATGGTTACTTACGCCCAAAAGTCTTCAACAGTATCAAACTTAGAAATCAGCCGAAGGTTTGCTTGCCAAGTTTTGCTTTTATCATTTTTAAAAAACCAGAGTGCCCATCTAAAAATAAAAATTCAGTGTCAAAAAAATGGCAGTTTTACATTCATGTTCATAGCAGTATTATTCACAATAGCGAAAAAGGGGAAGCATACCAAGTGTCCATTGAAAGAGGAATGGATAAACAAAACGTGATATAAACATACAATGGAATATTTATCAGCCTTAAAAAGGAAGGAAATTCTGACACTTGCTACAACATGGATGAACTGCGAGGACATTATGTTAAGGGAAATAAGCCAAAAAAGACAAATACTCTATGATTTCATTGCATGAGGTACCTAGAGTAATCAAATACATAAGACAGAAAGTAGAACAGTGGTTACCAGAGGCTAGAGGGAAAGGGAATGGGAGTTGTTGTTTGATGGGTATAGAGTTTTAGTTTTACAAGATGAAAAGAGTTCTGCTGGAGACTGGTTGCACAACAATGTGGATGTACTTAACACTACTGAACTGTACACTTAAAAATGGTTAAGATGGTAAACTTTATGTCACGTGTATTTTACCAAAATTAAAAATAAATAAAAATTTCAAAACGGTAGCTGTTATTACAGTGGCAAATAACGAGTAGTCTTCTCTATTTCTTTCATTTAGAAAGTATGTTATTTTCTGTCTACTACATAACAGATTCTCTGCTATACTTAGAGACCCACTGAGGCTCATCCCTCAAGGAAATTCACAGAAATGTAGTACACAGACAATTACAGTGTGCTAAGTGCTATGATAGAGATAGTCAAACACCGTTACTTAAGAAAAACAGAGCAGAAGCACTTAACCAGAAAGGAAAGTGGGGAATAGGGAAGCTGAATTTTCAAAGAAACAAACAAGCATTAGCCAAGAGGGAGAAATGGGAGTGCTAGGAAGGGAGGAAACTATGAAATGTGATTCTCTATTTACTCAAACACACAAATGAGAAAATAACAAAATAAAAGGATTCATTGAGTAATGATACCATATATATGTTCTGAAATAATGTATACCAGTTTCTATATATCTGTATATACTTCTGTTAAAAAAGCTTTACTCTAATACCTTGAAGATAAACTCATGTCACATCAAAGTTAGACTTCAATGTTACCATCCCAAGATGATTCATCTTTAGTAGAATTATAGTCTCTGAATCACTATACCAAAGGTAACTCAAATGGAAATTTCATTTACTCATTGATAAAAATGTCATCTGAAGACAGGTTTCCAAATGACATATTTTCCTAACTCTATGATTAATATTTGATAAGCTCAGACATAAAAATGAGATGCATTTCAATACCCACTTGATAATCTGTTATTTGCCAACCCAAGAGCAAAAAAAAAAAAGCAAAGGCAGAAAGCTATTAAACACATACACACAAAGTCAAGTACTGTACTCCGGATTTCTAAAATTCAGTCCTTTGAGGGGCCGGCCCCGTGGCTTAGCGGTTAAGTGCGTGCGCTCCGCTGCCGGCGGCTCGGGTTCGGATCCCGGGTGCGCACCTAGGCACCGCTCCTCCGGCCATGCTGAGGCCGCGTCCCACATACAGCAACTAGAAGGATGCGCAGCTATGACAGACAACTATGTACTGGGGCTTTGGGGGAAAAATAAATAAATAAAATCTTTAAAATTCAGTCCTTTGAAAAATTAAAAATAGAACTACCATATGATCCAGCAATTCCACTTCTGTGTATTTATCCAAAGAAAATGAAAACACTAACTCAAAAAGATATATACACCCTCATGTTCACTGTAGCATTATTTACAATAGCCAAGATATGGAAACAACCTAAGCGTCCCTCAAAGGATGAATGGATAAAGAAAATGTAGTGTGTGGGTGTGTGTCTATACACACACACAATGGATTATTCAGCCACCAAGAAGGAAATCTTGCCATTTGCAACAACGTGAATGACTTTGAGGGCATTATGCTTAGTGAAATAAGTCAGAGAAAGGCAAACACTGTATGATCCCACTTATATGTAGATTCTTAAAAAAATGAGCTCACAGAACAGACTGGCGGTTGCCAGAGGTGGAGGGGCGGGGTGGGGGGTATGTGCCTGAAATGCATGAAGGGGATCAAAAGGTACAAATTTCCAAACTCACAGTTATAAAATAAATAACTAATGTACAGCATGGTGACTGTAGTTAATAATACTATATTGCATATTTGAAAGGTGTTAAGAGAGTAGATCTTAAAATTCTCACTACAAGTGAAAAAATTTTGGTAACTACGCATGGTGACGGATGTTAACTAGCTAGACATTGCGGTGATCATTTTGCAATATATACAAATATCAAATCATTATATTGTATACCTGAAACTAATATAATGTTATGTCAATTATACCTCAATTAAAAAAATAATAATAAAATTAATTAAGTCTTTCTTTTTTACTGCATTCAGCCATTAAACATATAAAGATTTATCCTAAGAAAATAACTGGATGACTAGGCAAAAAATGTTTGTATAAGAATGTTTCTAATTTTGGAAAATTTGGAAACATCTTAAGTGCCTATTGACGAGATTATTTAAATCGCAGTTCTCCAAGTGTGGTTTGCAGAACCTAGGGAACCCTGAGACCGTCTGAGGAGCTCTGATGAGTAGAAACTATTTTCATAATAATACTAAGAAATTACTTTATTTTTCACTGTGTTGACATTTGCACGAATGGTGCAAAAGCAATGGTGGGTAAATGTGCTGATGCCTTAGCAAGAATCATACAGTGGCCCCAAAATGTACTCAGTAGTCAATCTATCCTTTATTATCACCAATTCTGACAGTAGCAACAATATCAGTTCAGTTAAGAATGCAATTGATAAGGCAGTAAAAATTACTGGTTTCATTAAGTTTCAATCTGTGTATGTCTTTTTCATATTTTGCACAAAAAACACTTCTACTGTATACCAAAATACAATGCTTAGACAACAGAATTGTGAGGTGAAGTAGCCACATTTTTCTTGGAACATCATTTTTACTTTAAAGAATAGCTGATGGGGCTGGCCCATGGCTTGGCGGCTGAGTGTGCGCACTCCGCTGCTGGCGGCCTGGGTTCGGATCCCGGGCGCGCACCGACGCACCGCTTCTCTGGCCATGCTGAGGCCGCATCCCACATACAGCAACTAGAAGGCTGTGCAACTATGACATACAACTATCTACTGGGGCTTTGGGAGAAAAAATAAATAAATAAATAAATAATAAATAAATTAAAAAAAAAAAGAATAGCTGATAAACCATGGTTATTTCTTGAAAAAATGAACAGAGTGAGCCTGTTGCTTAAAATTTGAGCTTTCAGGAGAAAATCAGAATTTTGGAAAGCCTGCATGTGCCACTGTGAGTGTGACAACTTATTAAAACATAAAGACATTTCTGATGAGTTTAGCAGTGATATTAATAAATATTATTGTTTTGATACTGTATAACGAAAAGTGCCAATATATGGAAGATATGTATAACTCACTGAACCAATATTTTCCAAATGACCAGTAGTGTTGCAAAATCACGCATGGGTAAAAGATCCATTCCAAATGCAAACAGACAAGGGATTTTAATGTACAGGGTAGGAAAGGTTCTTGGATATGGTTTCAGATTCCACATTGCAACTAACCTATAGGAAACCTAGTATCAAAGAAGCATATCTGTAAATTATTTTAAAAGGCTATTAAAAATTCTCTTCCCTTTTCCAACCATGTACCTATCTGAGGTGATATTTTCTTCCTATATTTTCTCTGAAACAACTTATCTCCACAGACCAAATGCAGAAGCATCTATGAAAATGCAGAGCCGGCCCCGTGGCTTAGTGGTTAAGTGTGCGTGCTGTGTTACTGGCGGCCCGGGTTTGGATCCCGGGCGCGCACTGACACACTGCTTCTCCAGCCATGCTGAGGCCGCGTCCCACATACAGCAACTAGAAGGATGTGCAGCTATGGCATAGAACTATCTGCTGTGGCTTTGGGGGGCAAAAAAAAAAAAAAAACAATTGAGGAGGATTGGCAATAGATGTTAGCTCAGAGCCGGTCTTCCTCAGCAAAAAGAGGAGGATTAGCATGAATGTTAGCTCAGGGCTGAGCCTCCTCAAAAAAAAAAAAAAGAAAGAAAATCCAGCTGACTTCTATTAAGTCAAGCACTTACAGAGATTTACAAAAATGCAAAAATGCTATTCTTCCCACTATATATTTTTTATTTTGAATAACATTTTTTTCATAAAAAATATTTATGTTAACATGAAATGGATTTTTTTAAATGTAAATATAATTTTATATTTTCTCAGGTTTATTTTCTAATTTCGGAAAGGGATAAAAATCTACATAACCAAAGCTCTGTGGGAGTCCTCAATAATTTTTAAGAGTGTAAAGGCATCGTGAGACCAAAAGTTTGAGAACTGCTGATTTAAACAGAATAAAATAGGGGCCAGCCTGGTGGCGCAGCAGTTAGGTGCATGCACTCTGCTTCGGCGGCCCGGGATTCGCCGGTTAGGATCCCAGGCATGCACCGACGTGCCGCTTGTCAAGCCATGCTGTGGTGGCGTCCCATATAAAGTATAAGAAGATGGGCACGGATGTTAGCTCAGGGCTGATCTTCCTCACAAAAAATAAATGAATAAATAAATAAAATAAAATAAAATAAAATAAAATAAAATAAAATACATCCATACAACAGACTACTACGCAGCTATTAAAGAGGATAATTGTGTGGGTAAAGTTTTCCAAAGACTGACATGAAACCCAGAAGCCATGGAGGAAAGGTGATATTCAAATATAAGAAAATCAAAAACCTCTAAAAATACATATAATTTTAATTCCACATACAATGTTAAAAGACAAATGATTTGGATAACTCATTTTCTACTTAACCCCCCTCTTGAATGGGCTAGCATCCCTAATATACAATGCTTGGAAATAAACTTGAAAAGATAACCCAAAAGCAAAAAATAGAAAAAAGAACTGAACAGACCGTCCACAGATAAAAACATAAATGATCAATACTATAGGAAATTGTTTTGAAACTTCAATAAAAGAAATGCAAATTTAAAACGATAAGACATTGTTTTCACAAATCAGACTAGGACCAATCCAACCGGCAATAATTAAAAAGAGTGATGGTACCAGTTGCCAAGGATGTAGAAACTAGGAACTCTTAAATGGTTAAGAGTCTAAGGTGATGAAGGATAATTTGGCAGTACCTATAAAGGTTATTAAAAGGTAGCCTTTAGCCTAGGAAATCTAAAATTTTACCCTATAAATATATTCACATAGTACACAAAAACATACAAGGAGGCATACACTACAGCACTGTTTGTAAATAGAAAAAAAATCTGTATATCCATTAATGTAAGCCTGATACAACACTATAGAAAATACTATATAAAATGACTATATATTCATTTAATATAAGGCAGTAGTTTAAAATAATGAGGCAAAATCTCACATACAAACAAGTCAATAGTATGGCCACTTGTATTAAAAAAAAGTATATATATGCACATTGAAAAGTTCTGGAATAATACAAACCAAATTTAACACTGATTACTCCATGGAGCAGAGAAAAGTAAAATGAGGAGGAAAGCAGAGAACTTCTACTTTATAGACTTGTGCCCTGCTAATTTCATCTTTCTTATAGTTATTATAGGTTCTTTGTTAAGAAAGTAAATTCTGCAATATTTATGAAAAGTATAATAATAAGGAAACTACCAAAATGTGAACCATAAAGCATGTTAGAATATTTTCTAAATGATATTTATTATTTTACACAAGAAGTAGAATTTATAGAGAAATTGAAATCCTCAGAGATTCCTTTTTAGGATTTAATCAGTCTGTTTACTGATGAGGACACTTTTCAGGAATCTCTCAGATTTCATTCAAGCTGGGAGGGACATATGCTTTGATTACTTCTCCCCACAATAATAGCAACACCAAGAACTGTGTTCACAGACAGCTAGAAGGCATACAGAGTTAGCTTTTTATAAGATATCACTGAAAAGATGAAAAAATACTCTACGGGTTTTGGTGCTACTGTTTGTTAAGTAGAACTATATGAAATTGTTGCTAATCAATTATTCAACTTAATACCTTTGGTACAATGCTTTTCTGAGGAAAGATTTTATCCTTTATGGACTATTCGACTTTTGATATCTCACTCACTAGCTGACAATCCCCATTATCTAAAAAACTGATTTGTTCCTCACTGGAGGATATGTGGAACCACAGTTCTCCTATGAAAACACTACATAAAACATGTTAGGACTTTTATTTCAGTAGGTCTACCATGATAATGAAGAAACGATAAAAAAATATTCAGGCCACAAAGGGAAAAATATATTTTTCAGATAAATGAAACTAAATTATAGACAGGCTTGTGGGATCTTTAAAGTAAATGGAGTAAAAGGTCGAGGGTGGGGAGGGATGGACAAATGAAAGGAATTGAAATACTTAAATATCCTCAGAAGTTAATTCCAATTTACTTTCTTCCAGATTCTTACAATGTTTCTGAGCTGCCATTTTCTTCCCACCATCAGCTCTCAATCAATTCATGTTAATTTTCATTACATAAAATAGACAATTAAGTAAAAACACAAACATACGGGGAAGGGATAGGGTGAAGCTGGGAAAAACCATTTAATGAACTACTACTCAACCACTACACTCTAACTAGGAAAACTTAACTCATCTTAACCCCTTCTCTTTTCCTCTCCTACCTTGTCTTAAATACAAACCAACCAACCTCCAGACTCCACACCTCCTAAGCTCTCTCTCTTTTCTTCTTCACAGCCCAACTTCAAATTGCCTATTCTTGCTCTATACATTCACTCTTCAAATTACTGAATCTTTTTCCATCTTCTGCACTCTACTCTACTTCTGCATTTCTCCTATGTTAGCAAGGACTTTCTTACCGTTTGTCTTTTTGAGACTTTTTCTTGTTCAACTGAATGGATATTTGACCTTTCTGTAGCAGATACGCTGTTGACCACCTTGTCTTTAATACAAACCATCTGCCAGTTTTCCATGACCACCACTTTGTCTCAGTTTATATAGTTTATACGTCTGTACCTTTCGTAGGCACTCTCCCTCAAAAAAATCCCCTATACACTGGTATCCCAAGCCTCTGGTCCTGAGTCAAGTTCACTTCTTAAAAGAATTCATTTACTACTGTGATTTCAGTTACCACCAATTACCAATTACTGATCAATTTCAAGCCAATCTCTCAACCAGTTCTCCTTTCTGAGCTCAAGACTCACACATAAAACTTCTTGATGGACATGGTCATCCAAGTAAAAATGGAATCCTCAACCTAATATATCTAAAAAGACTCATCTAACCTTTCCATGCAAACCTGCCCTATTCGCCATTTACCCTGTTGCCTAAGTCAGAAAACCTATGTGTCAGAAAGCTTACCTGTTTTGTAAAGGATGTTTAATATAGTGTTCTGGGTTAGCAACCTCCTGATTAGATTCTGTTTTCTCTTCTTCTGTAGGTGGGGGATTAGGAGTAGGGGTGGTTTCCTAGTGGGAAATAATAAAATACTATTTAAAATTTCTTAACACATCTATGACAGCAATACTCTAAAAAAACTTGAACCAACATTGCTGATATTATCTTTTTAAGAAAAAGGAATTATAGCAGAAGCATTTCATAAAATAGACCACAGACCAACCTCTAAGAGAAGCACAAACTCTCCATTAAGAGCAAAGTGTTTCTTCAACAACACAAAAAGATTTACGCACGCCTATGTGCACTGCAGCTTTATTGACAATAGCTAGACAAGCAACCCAAGTGCCCATCAAGGATGAATGGATAAAGAAGACGTGTATATATATATGGAATACTCCTCAGCCATAAAAAAAAAAGACAAAATCATGCCATTTGCCACAACATGGATGGACCTTGAGGGTATTACACTAAGCGAAATAAGTCAGACAGGGAAAGACAAACACCGTATGATTTCACTTATACGTGGAAGATAAACACATGGATAAGGAGAACAGATTAATGGTTACCAGAGGGGAAGGGGGTGGAGGGAGGGCGAAAGGGGTGAAGGGGCATATGTGTATGGTGATGGATAAAAACTGGACTATTGGTGGTGAACACGATGCCATCTATACAGAAACTGAAATATAATAACGTATACCTGAAACTTACACAAAAGTAAATATGACCTCAATAAAATAAACAAAACACAATATATTGTAATAGATTGACTGTAGAAGCAGATGTGGAAATCCAACTGTCTTCTATTAAGTAGCTATTAAATTTATAAAAGTGTAAAAAAAAAAAAGAGAGCAGTTTCTTAAATTTAAAAATATAACAATAATATCATATATATTTATCTTTTACTTACACATTTTAATATCAGAAAGATTGTAGAGATGTGAAACAAAGCTGGAAAAATCAGTCTCTTTCTTAACATACCGTCATACTAAAGTATTGTGTATGGTACTGGGGGGGGGAGCACAACTAAAGATTGGCGAGTGTAATAACTATACTATGACGACAAAAAAAAGCTTTATAAAGTGATCAAGTCAATAGTATACAGGTCTTGGGCCAGCTCCGTGGCTTAGTGGTTAAGTGTGCACGCTGCGCTACTGGCGACCCGGGTTTGAATGCCGGGGGCGCACTGACGCACCACTTCTCCGGCCATGCTGAGGCCGCGTCCCACATACAGCAACTAGAAGGGTGTGCAACTATTGACATACAACTATCTACTGGGGTTTTGGGGGGGAAAAAAAAAGGAGGAGGATTGGCAATAGACGTTAGCTCAGGGCCGGTCTTCCTCAGCAAAAAGATGATTAGCATGGATGTTAGCTCAGGGCTGATCTTCCTTACACACACACAGAAAAAACAGTATACAGGTCTTTGTCTTCATGTCATACTCTTATTACATACGGTAACTTAAAAGTTCAGCAACTTTTGTCATTTTCAACTGGCCCTAAGCAAAAAAGCTGGATATTGTCTTGAACTTAAAATCTTCTTCTAGGTTAGACATAATATTGTCATCTTTAAAAATGTCAGAATGGGGCCGGCCCAGTGGCGCAAGCGATTAAGTGTGCGCGCTCCGCTGCAGCGGCCCGAGGTTCACCGGTTCGGATCCCGGGTGTGCACCAATGCATCGCTTGTTAAGCCATGCTGTGGTGGCGTCCCATATAAAGTAGAGGAAGATGGGCATGGATGTTAGCCCAGGGCCAGTCTTCCTCAGCCAAAAAAAAAAAAAAGAGGATTGGTATCAGATGTTAGCTCAGGGCTGGTCTTCCTCACAAAAAATAAATAAATAAATAAATAAAAATGTCAGAAAAAAAGGGAGACGGGGGGGTAATCACTGTTCTCATTACTCCATGCAGCTCTTCACCCTACTATAAATCAGTATCAACAAAACAGATAGCCAAGGAAAGGCACCAAAAGCTGAAACCAAAGCTGATAACAAAAAAAGGGCACTGCAACAAGAGTTTGGGTATCAGATTTAAACTGAACCTACAAAATCACAGAGATATAAGTTTGCATTATGTAAATCACAGACGTATGATCTAGAAGATCTCAGAGCAGATAAGTGATAAGTGCTCATTTTACAAAATACATTTTTCTTATCAACATGACATGCCCAGGAACTACTTTCTATTAGCCTATAAAGTTACTCATAGTGGGGGCTATATCTTGATTTTGCTCATAACTGTAACGCCCATGATCACAGCACTAAGTCCAATTGGAACTTATTAGCTTGATTACTTAATTGAATAAATTCAAATGTTTATAGAAGTAGTTCACACCCTAAAATTCACATACAGTAGTCAATGCCTTAAAATCACCATTTTTACCAGAATTTCCTCATCCCAGTCAATTTAAATCTTCAAACAGATGATAACTACCAAACGTCATTCCTTATCCCACTAGCTTAAAATTAATGACGATCTCCAGACAGAAGCAGTCTCACTGGACAGAGAAAACAGGGAATAGTTAGGGCTTGCCAAGGCAGGTGGGCTTTGGGGGACAGGGTTCCAAAGAAAAGTGAGCCGCAGGAGTGAGCCTCAAAAATCTATGTAAAAATCCCTCACAGATCCTGGGCTGACTCCTAAACTGGGATGTTCGGAGTGGCAACTCTGGGTGGCCTAGCAGAGAAAAGCTGAGTCAAGACTTCTGAGGTTGAACACCATTATGAAGACTAAGTTGAGATCCAGCCAGAATGGGTGCATGAAAATCCTCAGCTTTCAGATGAAATTCTAGAAAGGCCATGCCCTAGGAATTAGGTGAAATACATCTGCCTAACAAATCCTAAAACCAGTCCTTGACAGGATCAAGGTGATCTATCTATAAATTAACTGCCTCCAAGAACCAAACTCTGCACTCTTCAGAGGAAGATAATATAATCCTGAGCCTCTATGAATATTATCTACAATACCTAACAAAAAAGCAAACATTACTAGACATGCCAAGAATTTTTTAAAGTGACTAATGATCAAGAGATTAAATTGTCGGGCCGGCCCCGTGGCTTAGCGGTTAAGTGCGCGCGCTCCGCTGCTGGTGGCCCAGGTTCGGATCCCGGGCGTGCACCAACGCACCGCTTCTCCGGCCATGCTGGGGCCGCGTCCCACATACAGCAACTAGAAGGATGTGCAGCTATGACATACAACTATCTACTGGGGCTTTTGGGGGAAAAAATAAATAAATAAATAAAATTATATAAAAAAAAAAAAGAGAGAGATTAACAACGGAGTGACCTCAGCAGAATGTAGGATTAGTGAACCCAAAGACAAGTCAATACAAAATATTCAAGTGGGGGGGCTGCCCCACGGCGTAGCGGTGAAGTGCACGCGCTCCGCTGCTGGCGGCCCGGGTTCAGATCCCGGGCGCACACTGACGCACTGCTTGTCAGGCCATGCTGTGGCAGCGTCCCAATATAAAGCAGAGGAAGGGCCGGCCCTGTTGCTTGGTGGTTAAGTGCGCACGCTGCGATGCTGGTGGCCTGGGTTCAGATCCCGGGTGCGCATTGAGGCACCACTTCTCTGTCCATCCTGGGGCCGAGTCCCACATACAGCAACTAGAAGGGTGTGCAGCTATGACATACAACTATCTGCTGGGGCTTTGGGGGCAAAAAATAAAATAAATAAAATCTTAAAAAAATAAATAAATAAAATAAAATAAAATAAAGCAGAGGAAGATGGGCACGGATGTTAGCACAGGGCCAGTCTTCCTCAGCAAAAAAAGAGGAGGATTGGCAGATGTTAGCTCAGGGCTGATCTTCCTCACCAAAAAAAAAAAAAATATATATATATATATATATATTCAAGGAGGGAAAATAGATGGTAAGAAACATGTGGAAGATGGTTAAAAAGTTTAAGACAAGATGGGAGAGAATGGGACAAAAGCAATACAGAAAGAAATAATGACCAAAACTTCCAAATCTCATCAGAAACTCAAGTCATGGATTCAGGAATTCCAAGCAGTATAAATATATACAAACAAAACTACACCTGGGCACAACACACTCAAACTACTGAAAACTAAAGATGAAGAGGCAATATTAACTAAGGTCGAACCATGTTGTCATAAATGGTTAAGATTTCATCTTTTTATGGCTGAGTAGTATTCCACTGTATAGTATTCCACTATATATAGTATACTGTGTGTGTGTATATATTGTATATTGTATATATACACACACCACATCTTTATGCATTCTTCTGTCGATGGGCACTTAGGTTGTTTCCATGTCTTGGCTATTGTAAATAATGCTGCAATGAACATAGGGGTCTGAACAGGCATTTTTCCAAAGAAATACAGATGGCTAATCAAGCCTTCTTAACAAAGCAAAAATTGTTTTAATAGCCAATTGTTTCCAAGATAGAATACAAAATACTCAAATACTCTATGAAAATACTCATTCACATGGTAGAAACCAAATCAACTAAGACTTAGAAATCACTTCATGATGGAAATTACTTATGAAAACATTAATATTAAAAACCATAATAAAGGGGCATATTTGCTCAGCACAAATTTTCTCATTTAGGTCATATTTTGCTATGACCATCTACTTATCTCAATATCTCTTAATCAACAGAAATTTAAACTGAAAAGCCTGCTATCAACCATTCACCCTGTAAGCTTTTTGATTTTGCAATTATGCTGTAAATTATTGCTAAAGAAAAAAAAAAAAACTTGAGACTGTTGAGACATGCCTCATTATAAAATCATTTTGTTAATTTCTTTCAACTTATTTTATTTGTTGTTATAAAGCCTCTCAACGGAGATTCAAATAATCAAGACACTTTCTTATTTTCAACTTAGATAAAACAAAAAAATAATTATCTATGTAGGATGTTATTTAAAACATTCAGGCTAATTCTATGGGGGTGGTCCATTCTATGGGGAAAGTCCAATTCCTATACCTTTTCAATCTATGGCAACAAATACAGTGAGAAATGATGTCCAGAATGATGGCCATGCTGTATTAAATTCTTTGATCAAACAATGATTTAAAATTATGGGCATATGCCAAATCAGAACAAAAAAATATATTTTATTTTTAAAAGAATCATATTAAAAATGCCTCCAGGTCACTCCTCAGTTAAGCATAAACCTCAATTAACTATAATAAATCTCTAAATAATTCATTATTTGTCTTAATCTGCTAAGTACTTTTAATATAAATTGAATTTAAAAATAACGTATTTTGAAATTGTATCTCCTCATTATTCTTTGTAAGGCTATTAACTACTGAGGTATCTGAGACTTACGATCACTATGAAATAGGTACAGGAAGACTATGTGATACTTATAGCACCAACTTCATAGAATTTGGAGAAAAATTTTCTGAAAACCCCATAACAGATGTTTTCATCAGATGTTTGATTCAATCAGATATTTTAAAATTGTATAAGACCATCAAAGCAGCAAGTAAAGGAAATAAGATTATCCTATGATCTGTATGGGAACCAAAAAAAATATTTTCCAAAACTGTCATTTTTATGGTTGTTTTCTATACAGCAGACAGTAAAATAGTTTTAAATTTACATTCAGTTTAAAAACAAAATTCTTTACTGCAAAGTCCCACAACATCCCTCTACCTACTCTCTCAGCTATGCAGTCTCCCCCATAAGTAAATTTCATCTTAAATATCCATGTTTTACCAATATTTCTAAGTTTAAAAATTACCCAAACAAAACAAGAAAGGCTAATTTAACAGATTATGGCTAATGCCAAAGTAATGAGATACATTTTAAAAAATTATTTTATTGGGGCCGGCCCCGTGGCGTAGCGGTTAAGTGCTCTGCCACTGGTGGCCTGGGTTCGGATCCCAGGCGTGCACTGATGCACCACTTATCAGGCCATGCTGAGGCGGCATCCCACATAAAGTGGAGGAAGATGGGCACAGATGTTAGCCCAGGGCCAGTCTTCCTCAGCAGAGAGAGAGAGAGAGAGAGAGAGAGAGAGAGAGGGAGAGAGAGAGAAAGAAAAAGAGGAAGATTGGCATGGATGTTAGCTCAGGGCTGATCCTCCTCATGAAAAAAATAAAAAATATAGAAAATTATTTTATTGAGGTCATATTGGCTTTTAAAGTTGCGTAAATTTCAGGCATACGTTAGTATGTATCAGTTTATGTACAGACTGCATCAAGTTCACCACAAAGTCTAGCTTTTATCTGTCACCATACATATGGTGCCCCTTTACCCCTTTCGCCCTCCCCCCATCCCCTTCCCCTCTGGTAACCATTAATCTGTTCTCCTTATCCATATGTTTGTTTATCTTCCACATACGAGTGAAATTATACAGCATTTGTCCTTCTCTGTCTGACTTATTTCGCTTAGCATAATACCCTCAAGGTCCATCCATGTTGTCACAAATGGCACGATTTTGTCTTTTTTATGGCTGAGTAGTATTCCATTGTATACATATACCACAGTTTCTTTATCCATTCATCCGCTGAAGCACACTTGGGTTGCTTCTCTTGCTATTGTCAATAATGCTGCAATGAACATAGGGGTGCATAAATCTCTTTGAATTGTTGATTTCAAGTTCTTTGGATAAATACCCAGTAGTGGGATAGCTGGATCATATGGTATTTCTATTTTTAATTTTTTGAGAAATCATCATACTGTTTTCCATAGAGGCTGCACCAGTTTGCATTCCCACCAGCAGTGTTATGAAGGTTTCCTTCTCTCCACATCCTCTCCAACATTTGTTGTTTCTTGTCTAGGTAATTATAGCCATTCTGACGGGTGCAAGGTGGTATCTCATTGCAGTTTTGCCTTACATTGTTGAACTTCTTTTCATGTGCCTGTTGGCCATCTGTATATCTTATTTGGAAAAATGGTCATTTCCTCTGCCCATTTTTTGATTGGGTTGTATGAGTTCTTTATATATTTTGGAAATTAACCCCTTGTTGGATACACGATTTGCAAATATTTTCTCCCACTTGGTGGGTTGTCTTTTCATTTTGTTCATGGTTTCTTTCGCCTTGTAGAAGCTTTTTAGTTTGATATAATCTCATTTGTCCGTTTTTTCTTTTGTTTCCCTTGCCTGAGTAGACAAGGTATTGGAAAAGATACTGCTAAGATCGATGTCAAAGAGTGTACTGCCTATATTTTCTTCTAGGAGTTTTATGGTTTCAGGTCGTACATTCAAGTCTTTAATCCATTTCGAGTTAATTTTTGGTTATGGGGTGAGATAATGGTCTACTATCATTCTTTTGCATGTGGCTGTCTAGTTTTTCCAGCACCATTTATTGAAGAGACTTTCCTTTCTCCATTGTATGTTCTTGGCTCCTGTGCGGTTGATCAGCTGTCCACAGAGGTGTGGTTTCTGGGCTTTCAATTCTGCTCCGTTCATCTGTGTGCCTGTTTTTGTGCCAGTACCATGCTGTTTGACTACTATAGCTTTGTACCATATTTTGAAGTCAGGGAGTGTGATGCCTCCAGCTTTGTTCTTTTTTCTCAGGACTGCTTTGGCTATTCAGAGTCTTTTGTTGTTTCACATAAATTTGAGGATTCTTTGTTCTATTTCCATGAAGAATGTCATTAGGATTCTGACTGGGATTGCACTCAGTCTGTAGATTGCTTTAGGTAATATGGACATTTTAACTATGTTTATTCTTTCAATCCATGAGCATGGAATGTCTTTTCATTTCTTTACATCTTCTTTGATTTCTCAAAGTAATCAGATATGTTTTTAACCTAAAAGACAACCTGCACTTGAAAAACCATGTGTAACACATTTCAGGTGGGTAGAATGGAGAGTGCAAAGCGAAGAGATGATGCAGTGTTTATTTAGAAGATGGTAAGGAACCAGTGAGACTGGAAGAGGGGTCATGAAACCAAAGGCAGAGCTAGAACGGTAGGCAAGAGTGAGACTGCGAAAGGCCTCCAAGGTCAGGCTGTGAAAGTGTGCCTTTCATCTTGTGAGCAGTGCCAGCCATCAACTGACAGGTTCAAGTGACTAAATACAGACGACCAACAAGGGAACAGAAAAGACAAACCATAAGTGAAAATATTAAACCTGGCTTTGGATTTGCTGAGTTTATGAGATTCAAGTAAAAATGTACAGCATGATAATTTAGTGATCCCAGGGCTCAGCACCTGTTGTAGCAACAGAAGAAAGTTGAAGGGGAAGAAAAAAAGTCGAGCAAGGGTGGGACAAGTCTAACCATTAGCTGCAAAGAATCTCAGGTAGCTTTTTACTACGTTCTACAAAAATCAGCACGTCAGGCATAATATCAACCTTGTGGGACAATCCTACTAATACTATAAAAGCTAGATATTTCCCAGATCCAGCATTCATTTCTGTGGCGTTTTCTCTACCCTGCAGTTTAGAGTCTCTCTTCCTGCCATGTTCACATCTACACTGTGCTCTTCTGTGGTCACGAACATTCAACATTTCTCAGCAACCTTCAACACAAACACATTTACTAACTCTCTCTTCTAGAAATAATAATGAGCCTTCCTCTAAGGACGCCCAATTTGTGTCCTCTGTTACTTCACTGAACAAATATTTAATCCTAAGAACTTTCAGTTTTTTTTCCAGGTTAGGACATCACCTGAGACTTAATTTGGAGCATGCAAAAATCAACAGTTCCCCCCCGCACTAATAACAGTTTGAAGCAGTAACTCAAAGTGTGCTACACAGACTTCTGCTCGTTACAGACTACAGCCAAGTACAGAGATGGAAAGTTAACATTCAGAAAATTTTATAGCAATTTGACATTATTTTTATGTCTACTGAAACTAATAACATCAAATTCAGGCTTATATTCTATATGCATTCTTTCATCTTTCTTTATCCTATTTTTATCATTTTATGAAAACATTAGATTGGAAATTGTTTAAAACCAAAACAAAAAACAAATTGGTTTTCTACTAGAGTACAAGCAGCACTGGTTTCAGATCATACACTCTGGAGCCATGTTATCCAGGTCAGAATCCCAGCTCTGCCATTCACAGTTGTGTAATTTGAAGCAAGTTCAATGCCACAACACCAAATCATGGATAATAATAATATTATTGGTAACCCATCTCCAGTAGCACTTCCTTATAGTCTCCCTTCCTTGCTTCACTACTTTTTTTAGGTGAATTGGAAAGATCATTTGTGGCCTTAATAGAAATGTTAATGCTATTATGGCAGACAGCTGCAACTGTCTCTACAAGTTTCTAACCCAACATTTCAGTAAACTGAAGGCACTACATACATTAAAGATATGAAATAATGAGGAGATGGGTAAGTAAAGTTATAATAGAAAAGGATGACACTTTATGATTTTTAAAGTGGTAACATTTAAAAATTCACACTTCATCCCTAGTGAGTTTTTACTTGATGGGTAACATTAAGCAGCTACTACCAAGCAATGTGCTACATATTTTTATATATATTATCTCAATATATTACATACTATCTCAATACATCCAATCTTCACAATACTGTGAAACTACTATTCTCTCAGCTCTTCAAATTTAAGCCTTGGCAAGTTAACATGCCCTAACTGTATTCTAAATTTACATCCAGGACTGCCAGGGTTCATGGCTAGGGATACCATATGTCCCAGTTTACCTGTTTGTTGTTTCAGTATCATTATTATTACCAGAACCCCTGTTCACTCTCCAAAGTGCCCAGAGTTGGATAATAAATTATATATGGTTATCAAGGTACTCTTTCCAGGCAGCGTAACCCTACAGTATGAACTATGCCTTCCACCACGGCCTCAGGCTCAACACCTTCACTATCTTGCAAGTGTATGCCACTGCCAATAAACTAGAAAAAAGGCATGAATGGTACACCTTACCCTCCATCAACACACACACAAAATTCCACTACCAGGGAAAAAAGCAAGTTAATGCCAATGATTAATTATAGTGAGTTTATATTATTATGTAAGACAGCATACTAAGTGCCTATGTGGTCAAATACAGGTAAGTATAAATAAAAGCCTCTCTTTTATGGATACAAATAACTAACCCACCCCAAGGATAAAATTATTTAATACAAGTAAGATATGTAAACAGACTTCATGATACTTTACTCTTTCTTATAGTATCCAAGCATTCAGTTTCCAGGCCCCTTTTTAGCAAAAGATGCATTTCCCCCAGCACTGTCCCATATATAAATTAGTGTAGTTAATCAACTACACTATGCTAATCTGGTACCACTCATCAGTAAAGTGTGGCTGTGGATTTCGCAGGTCTTATTCTTGGGCTGTTTAAATAAAGAATCAAAATGGTGACCTTTACGCCCTAAGCTAAAAAGTTGAAGTAGAAAAACAACATATAGAGATTTAGCAAAATACAAACCTTTTAAGTTTAAAGCACTGCTCAAATGGAGAATTTTTTTTTCATATAAAGGACTGTGAGACCCCATACATCAATTTTGATTCAAAAGACAGCCCTCTTTAATATTCTTTTCAACTAATGTAAAATGACATCTAAACAAAAAATACTGGAAGCTGAAGTATAGAGGGGAAGAGCTGTGATGATCTGTACAAATTGTGATGTGTCTAAAAATATCGCAAGATTTAACAGCTGTAAAATCTATTTAAATAACAACCTAATTACTTGACTATAATGACTAGCACTAGACTCTTAAGTGAACAGAGTTAAGTTGGCTGCGCTACAGCTAAAAATGGATGTTTCTGCATAGACAGCAAGCTATACTTAACCACATTTTACTAAAATAAAAAAATCTCTACAAACAGGCCACACCTGAATTTCTGATCTTCTAGAATACAATTTTAAAACTTGGATGCACATATCCTTACCTCTTAACTACTAGAAAGAATTGTAGGCATCTTATTACATTTAAAATAAACTAATTCTTCAGGTAGCACTAAATTATGTCAAACACATTACTGCACATCATATGTAGCTTAGGACAAGATTACAAATTCAGAAAGGAAAGTGTGATGATAGAGACATAAGAAATAACTGGGGCCAGACCCTTGGCTTAGCAGTTAAGTGTGCGCACTCCGCTACTGGCGGCCTGGGTTCGGATCCCAGGCGCGCACGGATGCACCGCTCGTCAGGCCATGCTGAGGCCGCGTCCCACATACAGCAACTAGAAGGATGTGCAACTATGACATACAACTATCTACTGGGGCTTTGGGGAGAAAAAGGAGGAGGACTGGCAATAGATGTTAGCTCAGGGCCGGTCTTCCTCAGCAAAAAGAGGAGGACTGGCATGGATGTTAGCTTAGGGCTGATCTTCCTCTCTCTCACTCTCACACACACACACACACACACACACACACACACACACACAAATGAAATAACTAACAGATCCTCAACATTCTCTTTCGTCTTTAGCTCAAGATGGTATTCAAGGTGTGGCTTCTGCCATTTTGGCATGTTATTCAGTTTTCCTGGGTCTCTCCCATGTATACAGGTTATTAAACTTTGATTTTCTCTTATTAAAAAAAAAAAGAAATAACAAACATGAGTAATCTAGAATGATAACAAGACTAACAATAAAATTTAAATGTCAATACTACTTAAACCAAAGGCCACCAGAAGACTCATACTTAAAAATGACAATGGAGGGGGCTGGCCTGGTAGTGTAGTGGTTAAGTCTGCACACTCACTTTGGCAACCCAGGGTTCACGGGTTCAGATCCCAGGTGTGGACCTACACACTGCGTATCAAGCCATGCTGTGGCAGGCATCCCACATAAAATAGAGGAAGATGGGTATAGATGTTAGCTCAGGGCCAATCTTCCTCAACAAAAAGAGGAGGATTAGAAATAGATGTTAGCTCAGGGTTAATCTTCCTCACACAAAAAAAGAAAAAAACCAATGTAAAGACTTATATAAGTTGAACATTTTAGTAAAAAGTGCTTCAAAAATATATCAATAATACTACAATGACATTAGGACAAGCATTTATACCACACAAAATTATACTGGTTCCAGGAACATGGCAATTTTTATTTCAATTATTCTTTAAAGCTTTATAATTACAATTTGAAAGGCAAACATTTTGAAGAATTTAACTGCTGCTTTTTTTTTGTTTTTTGTGAGGAAGATCAGCCCTGAGCTAACATCCATGCTAATCCTCCTCTTTTTGCTGAGGAAGACTGGCTCTGAGCTAACATCTATTGCCAATCCTCCTTCTTTTTTTTTCCCCCAAAGCCCCAGTAGATAGTTGTATGTCATAGTTGCACATCCCCCTAGTTGCCGTATGTGGGACGCGGCCTCAGCATGGCCGGAGAAGCGGTGCGTCGGTGCACGCCTGGGACCCGAACCCGGGCCGCCAGCAGTAGAGTGTGCACTTAACCACTAAGCCACGGGGCCGGCCCCACTGCTGCTTCTTTTTAAGTTTACTCCTTTTAAAACTTCAAAAAGCATAACTAAAATTTAACGATACTGATTAAATGTTAGTTTAAGAAATTAATCTTTACATGTCACAGTTGAACAAACAGGCAGCTGAATTCTTTCTAAATTCCAAGGGGTAGTTTTTTAAAAGTTCTATAATGTTAAAACTTTAAGGTTAAAATTTCTATGTAAACTATAATTTTAATAAGGATTATATTTGTCCTTTTATACTCCAAGTTTTTAAATCTTTCAAAATAAATAAACCTATATTTCTTTAAAAAATTAGAAAATCAGGTATAGTCACTGTTTCAAATGTCCCCAGGTTTAGAGTAGGTTATATCCTTCCACTCACTGAGTTTAAGTTAATAAACTATCATGTTTCCAAATATAAAAAGATTTATATTTTTTAACCCATTAATTACACTTCTAAAAGATTTCTTCAGTGAAATTGCCAGGACAGTAACAGTGTTATAAATTTTATACTAGTAAAAAGAAGTGGTGACTATCTATCTATCTAGCTATCTTATCTATCTATCTATCTATCTATCTATCTATCTATCTATCTATCTATCTATCTCAAAAGATACAACCAAAAGGCAACAGATAAATTATGGCATTCATGTTGGAGGCACTAAAAGTGATGTTAGGAAAATTATTTTAAAATGCTAATGTAAATCTGAGAAAAAATAGATTATAGAACTGTATAAACAATGAGCACTTTACTTTTGGGTGAGGAGGGCACTTTATTTTTAATTTAAGAAGTCCTAAATAAACTGTCATACATCCAGACAATGGAATATTATTCTGCACTAAAAAGAAATGAGCTATCCAGCCATGAAAAGACATGAAGGAAGCTTACATGTGTATTACTAAGTAAAAGAAGCCAATCTGAACAGGCTACATACTGTTTATGACTCCAACTTTACGACATTCTGGAAAAGGCAAAACTATGGAGGCAGTGAAAAGATCAGTGGTTGCCAGGGGTTAGGAGGGAGGGATAAACAGGCAGAGAACAGAGGATTTTTCAGCAGTGAAACTACTCTGTATGATACTATAATGGTAAATACATATCATTATGCATTTGTCCAAACACACAGAACATACAACACCAGAGTGAACCCTAATATAAACTACAGACTTGGGGTGATAATGATGTGTCAATAAGGTAGGTTCATGCAGTGTAACAAATATACCACTCTGGTGTGAGATGTTGATAGTGCGGGAAGCTGTGCATGTAGGGGCAGAAGGTATACCAGGACGCTCTCTACCTTTCTCTTAATCTTGTTGTGAACCAAAAACAGCTCTAAAAAATAAAGTCTATTGAAAAGAAAAAGGCACAAAGAGGAATATGGTGAGAAAAAAGAATCCACAAACAAGTAAACCAAAATATTATCAGAGAACACTTAGTTGTTGGGATTACAGATGATTTTTATTTTCTTCATACTGACCTAAATATTCTAAATTTATTATAGCCAAATTATACTGAAGCCCAAATATAAACTTGAATCAGTCCCCACCAGCACCAATATCACATTTTTACAAGTTACCTTTGTTCAATGTTTTTTCTCATTGTAGGGCAAGTTCCCCATTTCCCTTTTCAAAAATTTACTGCTGATTCTCATTTGTTTATTGTTTCAAATAAAATTCACAACGATTTTGTAAAGCAGAAGCTTGCAAACTTTTCCTACAAAGGGCCAGAGAGTAAATATTTTCAGCTGGTGAGCTTTCTATCACTTATCCTTTGTTTTGTTTTACAATCCTTTGCAATATAAAATAAAACAAAATAAAAACCATTCTTGGCTAGCAGCCACACAAAAGCAGCCCTAAGGCCAGTTTGTGGACCCTAGCATAAAGCATAGTTCCCCACCCCATCTGCAAAGATTTTAGCATTTTGATTGTTTACACTGAATTTAGGTATTAAATTCAGGAAAAATTAACATCTTTCCAGTATTAAATCTTCTTCAAAAGCAAATTATGATTCTTCATTTATTAAAGTCCTCCATTGTATTTCCTCAGTAGAGTTGTATAGCTTTTATTTACAAATCCTGCAAATTATGTATTAGGTTTATGATTCCTGGGCACTTGAAGGCACTGGCACTAAGTACATGAATGCTGCAAATCACTTACTGGTTTATTATTGCTGGCACTTTTTGCCTAGTTATAGAAAAACTGTAACACTGTATTCTATAATCAGAATGCAACAATAAGTTACTTTTATAAGATGTCATGTAAGTGTTATTTCTTTATTTCTTTCCTATTCAGTAATTTAGTAACTTTAAGGTCAACGGAGAGCTGGGTTAAACACTTAAGAGTGTCTGGCACATGACAGGCACTCATAAGTTTGAATAAATGAATGCTTCTAATTTTGTTCCCTCTCAAAATCCCACTAAAACTATAGTAAAGAGGGTTAAAAAAAAAAAAAAAAAGCCCACAACAATGGAGAGAGAAGGAAAAAAAAGAAAGAGCTGGAATGTAGATGGACAAGGGGTAACTGATCAACGTATACAGCTAGATCCTCAAGTCTCAGAAGCTGGCAGCAACTTTAGAACTGGAAGTGAAGGAAGGGGGTAAATTAAAGAGAATTTAGTGAAAGCTGTTTGGGAAATAACTGGATCCTTCAATCCCTCACTGCCCTGCCCCTCTCCAAGTCACTAGGATTGCTGCCATATGAGTTCAAAAAGAAAAAGAAACTAAGCAACTTGCAGGAACCAGACAGGCAGCGAAAAGAAAATTCCTTTAAAAATATGTACCTATATATATATCCTCAAAAGGATACGTTAAGATTTTGCATGCATACAACAATTACAGGAAGCTATAAAGGTGAACACTCAGAAGACCAAAGAGAGAGAGAGAACATCTGGAAACTAAAATTATGAAACAAAAAAGGTTGGAAAATGAAATGAAATTTCCAAGAAAATAAAATTTCCAAGAAAATAAAGCAAAAAAAGACAGAAAATGAGAGTAAGATTTAAATTAAAAAAAAAAAAGTTAGAGAACCGGTCCAGGAAATCCAATATCTGAATAACTGTTTCAAAGAGAAAAAAGAGGACAAAAATCACAAATTAATCTGTCAGAAGTGATGGAGATGAGTTGCCATATTAAAAAAGTCCAATGATTACCCAGCACAATGGATGAAAATGCTCATACTAAAGCATATCATTGTGAAATTGGGACAAGGAAGAGTCACAAATTTCTGGGGAATGGGAGGTGAACTGGTCACATTAAAAAAAAAAGGAAGGGCCGGCCCCGTGGCTTAGCTGTTAAGAGCACACGCTCCGCTACTGGGGGCACGGGTTCGGATCCTGGGCATGCACTGACGCGCCGCTTCTCCGGCCATGCTGAGGCCGCGTCCCACATACAGCAACTAGAAGGATGTGCAACTATGACGTACAACTATCTACTTGGCTTTGAGGAAAAAAAGGAGGAGGATTGACAGTACCTGTTAGCTCAGAGCCAGTCTTCCTCAGCAAAAAAAAAAGGAAGAAGGACCAGCGATCAGAATAATTTCTGACTTATCAACAACTACAACACAAGATGACCATGGAACAATGACTTCAAAATTCTGAAGAATTCTACACCCAGCCAAACAACAGATATGATATTGTTTAATATGCAAGGTCTGAAAAATCTTCAACTCTCATGTACGTTTTCTCAAAAAAACTACTGGAGATGTGATCCATCAAAGTGAAACAAGAAACCAAGTAAGAGGAAGACAAAGGACACAGCAGAAGAAGAGAGGAGCACAGAAGTCAGATGAGAGAGAATCAGGAGCATAGTAAAAGGAGGTCCAAGAGAGACAGATGTGCACCAGAAATGAGAGCTACAGTGCAGATTGGGCAACGTGATTCAGGCTACATTCATTCAATGGCTGTTATGACCAAGGTGCCTGTTACTCTACCCTTTCTTAAAAACACACTGATTGCCATGGTGTGTCTGGCCCAGACTTTCATCTATATTTAACTCAGCTTAATCATGTGTTAACAAAGCTCCTTTTCTCTCTTTTGTGCCTTGCTCCCTGAACAGCTAAGAATTTCACACCAGAAAAGTTCAGCTTTAACCTACACTTAAAACAAGATCACTCCCACAGACCACTCTCCTAACTGAAGGTCCTTTGCCTGGCCCACACCACAGCCCCACCAGAAAACAACCACAAAGTCCTATGTTTCCCAAAACAGGTTCATGATCTTGCCCACTGGTTTCCCCAAGAGAGGCTCTAGTAGAAATTCTAGGAAGCTGAAGTCAAACTATAACCCAGAAACTGTTTTCAGCTTATGGAACGAACGAACCGTCATCTAGCAATACTGTCCTTTCCTTACACATCATCTAAGTTATTAGTTTTTCAAAACTAAAATACATCGCTGAAAGATACACACACTGGAGATTAAAGATAATTAGACTGTAAAAATAAAATCAAGGGAATAATTAACACAAAAGTCAGTACTGTGGATGCGGGAAGGGCCAAAGAAATACAAATGAGATAATGGAGTATGAAGCTGAGGTATGGATGATGTCTTAAGTGATGGGTACATGGGTCTTCAGTTTATTACCCTAAAGCTTATGCACATATGTATTTTATATTTTTTCTATACATAAACATTTCACAATTAGAAAAGGGGGAGTTCTAAAAAAAAAAAAAAAAAAAATTGTGGCCTGATGGCCAACTATTGTCACAGAAGTGTTTTATCTGACCAGCAGAGTTTTTAAATTTTCAGTGTGTTGCCAAAACACTTACATCTACCACACTACCTCATGTGTGAAATGATACACATAAAAGGTTATTCATCACAGTACTGAACTAGCAAATGGCTGGAAATAACCTAAATATTGATCAACATAGAAACAATTATGTTTAAAACCAAACCACATAATATATACCATCAGAAAAAAAAGTGAAAGCTTTATGTGTTGATATGCAATGCTCTAAAAGACATATTACAAAGTGAAAAACATAATGTGCCAGAATAGTGTATACAGTTTATATAGTTGGCTACCATTTATTTTTTAAAAAGAATATACATCATATTTGATTGTATATACACGAACTGCTATGGAAAGATACAAACTGACAATGTTGATTGCCTCTAGAGATTCTCCACCTGGATGGGATCAGCTTGAGGAGACTTCACTGACCCTTCTGTACAAACTTTGAGTTTTGAACAACGTAAAGTACTGCCTATTCACACACACACTTTTTTTAAACAGCAGAAAAAGGCCATAGGACAATTTTAATTCCATACAAGATCAAATAATTATCTTTGAAAGTTTAAAATATAGAGACAAGTTTTCCTTGGATAAAATTAAACAATAACTTATCCAACCAAACTGGTCATTTCCAGTTGTACCTTACAGAGTTAAGCCATATACAATAGACATATATGTGTCCACATACACCAGAACATGTCTAGATTCTAGAGCTATACTGTCCAATTTGGGTAGCCACTGGCTCATATGGAATTAAATTTCGAAGAATTAAAATTACTTAAATTAATTAAAGTTAAATAGAGTCTAAAATTCATTTCCTTGGTTGGACTAGTGACATTTCAAGTGTTCAAAAGCCATGTATGTAGTGGCTACCATATTGGACAGTACAAATATAGAACATTTCCATCATCACAGAAAGTTCTTTTGGACAGCCGTTTCCCAAAAGAATCCTCAAAACCTGGTTAATAGTGGATGCTTTGGAGAAAGGAACTAGGCATCAGGAGAAGACAGGTTTTTCACACTAATAAGATAGGACTTAGCCTGTGCCAGGCAGCATTCCTAATGTTTCCTGTTAACTCACTTAATCCTTACTGTATTTCAATATAATTGATTTCCTCTGTAATCCTAAATATTTTATTTAATGCATTTAAAAGCATTATTCTGAGAATGGAGCCATATGCTTCACCAGATTAATAAAGGGATCCATTTGAATTTTGGACCATAAGCATGGATTACTAATTCAAGAAAAAGTTACAAAAAATAAATAAAAGTTAAATACCATTATCTATAAACCAAAATCCAAAAGACATTTCACAATCCTAAACATTATACAAAAAACTAAGTGCAAAAGTTCAAATGAATAAAAAAATGCATCACTCCTAATCCCACCATGCCACACCACCCATAAATCATCTAGTACATCCTTTCAGAAATACGATTTTATATTTATTTGTGTATAATGATGACCTATGCATCAATTTTATCCTTAAGGTAGGAGTTTTACTCAAAGTAAAGAGTTGGACTTTTTAGTTTGGATTGAATTTTAGTTTCTTTTTTTGAACAGAATAGTAATAAAACTTGAGGCCAGGACCTGGGTTTGAGTTCTAGCTCTCTCACTTAGAAACTACATAACTACTAGTTGGTAGAAATTTAAAAAATCACTTGACATATGAATTTATCACCTATAAAAAATATTTATCCCAAAATACTGAAGACTAGGGGAAAAAAACCCTACAAGAAAAAGATGTAAATTTTATCTTTTGATTAAAATATCAAATTTTTGCCTTAATTAATACTTGAAGTTATTATCAGACTTTGTGGCAGCATAGGCTGTTGCCCTAAGATGACCATGTAAAACCCCACAAGAATTTTTTATAGCAATACTAATATTAGTTCACATAAATATTAAAATCTTATTGACTGTCACTGTAATAAGCAGAGCACAGAAAGATTATAATAATTCTGCACAGCATTTTGTAGTAACAAGTTTAAAATATACAACTAAAAACATGCAAATGTACATTTTAGCTTTTAGGATTACTATAAAGCCAGGAGTTTCAGAGATATCTTGCGTCTTATTGCTACTTTCCCCAAACAATTTAGCAATTAAGGCTAGCAACATATTGTAACTGAAACTTCTTCAAAACAACTGTTTAACTCTTTGCCAGACCTTTTACCAAAATTACTAAAAGTACAAAGGTAGTTGAGAGTATATCCCATATTTGCCAATTTTTTAAAATTTACTACACTGTTTTTACTAGAAAATATTTTAAGTGGCAAATTGTTCGAATTGACGAGGTCTAGAAATCAAATGAGAAGGGGGAGAAGGGAAGTGACCATTTACTTTCTTTAGAAATCTGCCCACAAAGTTCTGGACCAGTTGCTAAAATACGACCAACATAACCACTTGTCTAGTCCTCAGATTCAGACACTAAGGTGATCTTTTCTTATGATTCTGTACTTTGGTTATCAAACACTGTAGTACAACAGAGCCTAAAAACAAATGGCCACATATTTTCTTTTATAGCTGTAGCAAAATATCTATTAAGTTTATCAAATTAGTCTTCCCAAGTCACACAAAGAAAGCACATTACATGCCGACTGGAAAGACAATGTCATGGTTAAGAACACATACTCTGGAACTTGGCTCCTTTAGCTTGAACTCCACCCCACCACTTACTAGCTGTGAGATCTTGGGCAAACTAGTCACACAAAGTTACTTAATCTCTCTGTGCCTTGGTTTCCTCATCTGTGAAACAAGAATAAAACCCACCTCATAGGGCTGCAGTAAGGATTAAATGAATATATGTAAAGCACTTAGAGTGGTGCCCCACATACAATAAGTACTATATGTTAGCTATTATTAAGAAATAAAGATCTGCCTACATTAAAAATTGCTGTTACAAACAGTTTGTGTTTAAAAGGTCATTTTTATTAAGTCAGTTGCTTAGAACTCTCAATCTGTATCCCTGGAAATCCAATGCTGGTTAGATTTGTCATAATTCCACAGAAACTTACTGAACACAGTGTGACTAAACTACAGCTTCCCTTTCTATGGAATAATGTATCAAAAGTTCCAACTGGGAAAAAAACTTATTTTTCTGACCACATTCTCAGGTTCTAGAAGTGACTAGAAATGACTATTCAGTAACTAAGAGACAAAGTGATTTTTTCTTTTTTCTCCAGACACAAATAGGAACTTCTAAAAGAACACTAGTGATTTTTAAGGTAAGGATAGCAGTGAGAAGAGTATCTGTGGGTTGTGGATCATAAGCTTTGTATTTTTTGCTAATGGCCAAGGATTGATAATCACAAGGCAGGTATGTGAATTTCCTAGCAAAGAGAGGAAAAGCTGAATATGTGTGCATGGATACACCTGCGTGCAATATATTCATGGAGGATTAACTTTATCTAGTTCTTCATAACTGACAAACTGTCATCTCTGAATACTGCATTTGAAAATCAAAATCACTGTAAGCTATCTTCTTAATTTCCTTTTTTCAGCCAGACTTAGAAATTTCAGTCTTCAAGGTGACACAGATATTCAAATTAGAATATAAGCCATGCTCATGTCCACATCTCAAAAATGTCTCTATGACAAAAATGGAGCAGTTCACAGGTACCAGAAGAGCAAGGAAATTTCCAATATTAGAAGGCAAGGGAAAGTAGAAATTACTATTGCTAGAGCAATTATTTCACAGGTTCCTTGTTATATCCATGACTATTGTTACTTTTACTATATTCTTAACTTGATATAAATTGAACAGAATATTTTATAAAAATTTCTTTGCCTAAAATTTTCTATCCAAATTGGCTTAAGCTTACATAATTCATTTTGCATTTTATTCTCTGGAACTTCGGTGTGTAAACTGTGTCTGTTTCTAAGTTGAATTTCTCTAAGTCAAATAATTATGCATAATATTAATTCAAAGCATAAAATTAAGTGAAATTTGAATATAAATACCAGACCTGAATTTATTTGGTTTATGAACAAAGTTTGATATACTGGGTTCTTTCATTAAAGCAAAAACACACATATTAACTTGCAAGATCTGCTTGTTAATCAATTTTTGGTCAACAAAAAACACTGAATTATATAACAACATATTTGTCAATAGGTATTTAAGCCTTATTCACTTTTAATAAATAAACTCTGCAATACAAAGCATGTTTCTAAAGGATAAAAAAGGAAACATTAGATCAGCTGACCATCCAAGTTGATTCCACTTATGAAATTAATTTTTAATTTATAAAAAAATTCAAGAGATACAATGTGAAAATAAGTAACATTATATACCTTCAGTTTAACTAAAGAAACCAAAATTAATCTCTTACCTTGAAAAGAACTACAAGTCAAAAAAAACAGCCCAACAATGAAGAATGTAGAATAAAGATAAAGCTACAAAGAAACAAGACCCACTGAGGCAAGACCGCCTCGGGAAACTGCCTTGCCCTCTTCACCAACTAATATTAAGTCTAATTTTGACTTAGCCACAATTCAAATGCCAAGACAGTAACAGGAGAGTATCGTTTATCCCAATGTTCAAAATTTTGCCATATTACCTGTAAAGAGGTAAAATGCTTCCTTTAATTTGCCCTGTCAAACTTCTCAACAAATTTACTATTTGTAAGCCATATCTTAATGTCACTGAACTCATACACATACACTTGAGAAAACCCACACGATAATATCAAATTGAAAATGACTGATGTTTTATATAACTTCCATAGATAAAAATTCCCCCAAACGCTTATGAAAAGTGGGACAAGCAGGAAAAACCCATGGCTCTTTAAGTACTTATGATTATGCCTAGCAGAAAAGCAATAAGGAAACTCACAAGCGAGCTGAAATAGCAATAAACAAATATGCTTTCTGTAGGCTTCAGCAGGGATACCTCAATTGTAACCAATACTAATCAACTGCTTAAAAAAAAATTCCCACTATTTAAAATTGTCAAAAAGAATCTAAATTACTAACTTGTGGACAAGCGTGCATTAAAAGTACTAAAAATGTGCATTTTCACTAAAAATGAACACTTCAATATTATTTTACATACATCCTCAAACTACTATAGTTTAACCTGGCTTTCCATTTTCACACACTTTAGGTTTTTAAGTTCCCTACTCCCCAAACCTAAATGCAGTATCCAAATCTCTGGGTCAGCACTAGAACAAATTCTATACTGTATCACTGACCACATCACTGGCAACTAAGCTCTTTAACAGTTTACATTGAATAAGGTATAGAATCACATCTTGTATAACTTTGTATTTCTAAAGAACGCTTGGTTCAACGTCCTAAATATATCAGGGGCTATATTTACTAACTCAAACTAATCCTTCAACACTTTGTAGTTCTCTGCTGTTGAAACAAAACTGCATAACTTTGCAAAATCCAAAGGACCTAAATGTTACTGAAACTTCACAGAATACTTTACTGTTTTATGTTTTGAGGTATGTCTTGCCCCTATTACCAGCTGTAATGCTTTTTAGTGACACTGGTACAAGTGAATAGCAGAGCAGATCCAGTCAGAAGTGGACAACACCCTAAAAGGGATTTAAATTAAAAGTTTACATATTTATCCTACGTCTTTAGCTATGTAGCATTAATGTTCTAAAGTCAGTTAATTGTATCAACTACTTGAGACAGTTTTGCAGTCAACCTGATTTCTAGGAACATAAATAAAAACTGGTACCAATTAAAGAACAAGTAATCAAGTAGAAAAACTGCCTTAAATCCGGGCAACAAGGTAAGGATAGTTCACATTAATGTAATGAAAAAGAAGCCTTTTTGTATTCTGTAGGCCTCTCCATGACTAGTTTTTGAAACAGTTATTAAAAAAAAAAAAAGTCAAAGCAAATTGGTAAGCCATTATCAAAATCACAAAGTACCACTACAGATACACAAAAATATCTGGCAACCAAGGTCTAGAACTGGTTCCAGAGTGTCAAAGGTTTTCTGGTTATTAACATAGCCCATTATGTCTCTAAAACAATGTCACTCAGATGTGACATTCCTAAAACGGCAACATAGGCCTAGAAGTTTCAGCGTCAGTGCTAATGCTGGCAAACTCAAACTATGACCAAGATACTCTCTCTCCTTCGGGTTAACTACCAATTTTCTGCTCCGGGATCAGCTTGCTTCAACCAAGTTTAAGATGGTGCCTAAATAGAGAGGAAAGTGGGTAGAACAGATAAAGAGAAAACATTCAAAGGGAAGCTTAATTTTAAAAAGTTAAGTTCTTGATTCCAATAAACCGTGCCTTAGAAGTCTTCCAGACGACAAGGACTCGGAAGAACAGCTGGATGTAGACCCATTCGCTTCTCTGAGGCGTGCGCACTGCGCGGAAAGCATGAATGAATGGAAGAGGCGCGTGTGAAACGCAGCAGGTCCGGCCGGCAACCAGACCCGCGGCAGCGCTCAGTAGGCCTCGCTCCTCCCCTTCCCTCCTCCATGACAGCCCAGGCTCGAGCATGGAGGGGCGAGGACAATGTGATCCCCCTTCTCACCACCACCCTTCATCCTACTCAGAAAGCTTTACCGCGCGACACGCGGCTCTCCTCCCCACCCCAAACCGCCCTCGCCTCCCCGGCCGCCAGCACCGGCCACTCCCGGGCGCTGGAGTACCATGCGCTCGCCCCTCGGCGCCCCTCGGCGAGGTCGACGCTCTCCGCGCGTGCCGCGGCGCCGCTCCCGCCCAACCCACCCTCCGGCCACGCGCGCCCACCGGCTCCCCGGCACGCTGGTCGGTGAAGACCCGCGCGCGCCCGCACCCGAACCCCCGGGCGGGAGCTCAGGAGGGAGGGAGGGATAGGCTGCCCCGGGGCTCCCTCCTCGATCTCCTTCCAGGCCGGCTCGCCACCCGCCCTCCCTGCGGATCCCGGCGCCCGCTCGGGGCCGACCCCGCGCCTTCCTGTCCCGAAGGCACAATCCCCACACACCCAGCCCGGGGCCACGGTCTCCCTGCACCCTGGTCGACACCCGCGGCGCGGCAGGGGGCGCCGCCCCTCCCCCACGCCTCTCCCCCAGCTCTCAGCCCCCACCAGAACGTGTGCGCTCCACGCCGCGCCGCCAGCCTCCGGGGCGCCCCCCGGGGCCCGCGGGGATGTCAGGCCCAAGAAGAGGGGGAGGGGGCGGCAAGGGGTAGCGTGCGCGCCAGGAACGCCGTCCCGCGGGGTCCCCTAGTCCGAAGGGGGCCGGAGCGCGGGGACCCGTGGGGGTGGGGGCCAAAGGCAATACTCACCGGTTCCACAGTCGCCATCTTAGATCGATCTGATCGCACAACCGCTCCTGGAGGGGGGGGGGGGTGAGAGGAAAAAATGAGATTCAAACCGGATTGGCCGGCTACTGTCCACGTGACGGACGTGTCCGTTTGGCCCTGGCGGCGCCTGCGCAAGACTGCGGCTGCGTGAATGACCAGGGGCTTCTGGGAAGTGGAGTCTCTCTTCTCCCTCCCTCTCGCTCTCTTTTTTTTTTTTTTCTCTTCAGGGCAAAGAAGTTTAAAAAAAAAAGGCGTGGTCACGTGGTCGATGGGTAGGGTGCGCGGTTCTCGGCGCGGCGAAGCTCGCGTGCTGGAGGGTAGTTTTCAGTCCTCTGCTCTCCCACCTGGGCAGGTGCTGTCGCACTTACTGCCAGGCATGCCTATTGTGCCCTTTGTCGCCCTGTCCTCCCATCTTCCCCGGAAGGCTCAGCACGCACAATAAGGCTTCATTTGTTTAGTTGCGGTCCTAGGACAGGTTGTGTGTTTATTTAATTTTCTTTTGACTTCCCACCATTTTCTCTTAGTTTCAAAAAGAGGCGGCGATGGAGAGTCGTTGTTTAAGGAATCAACCCTGCCCCGTCCCCGGCCCGCTACCGGTCGTGGTCACTCGTTGCCATCTCTGCGAAAGGGGGTGGCGGAACCGCCCACCGTGCCCACTTGCCCCAGGCTGGGGGAGGGGGAGTGCACCCGACAGCTTTTGCAGTCCCAAATGCTGAGAGTAAGACCTCAGGGCTAAATCTTGAGTGGAAGGAACAATTATTTGGAAGGTCTGTCCTCTCGGTTGCACTATTCTGCTTTAACGTGAACAGAAATAGCCTAGGTCCAGGTGACAGCCAGGGAAGCCACTCCGGGCCCCGCTGACTAAGCCTTGGGCTGACCGTCAGGAGTCGTTAGGCCTGGTCAACTATGACTCTGGACGTTGACTCATTCTCCTTAGGCGAGTGACTTAATCGTTCAGTGCCTCGGCTTTTTCATTTATGAACCACAGATGATAATACACTTACCTCACAAGGGTGTGCTGTGGTAATGATTGTATCCAGCTTTGAAAATGCATCGGACTCTGTAAATGCTTTATAATAAGCAACCTCGTGCCTTCCTTAGGATCAGTTGCTTCTCCTGCTATTTTTTTAAACAATGTTTTAAGTTTTTCTTTTGTTTACGTTATCATGTACACCATGGCAATTTTAAAATCTCAAGACAATTTTTTTGTTTATAGCTACCCTCAGTAGAGGCTTTAATATTCACGAAAATATTGTTATATTCACAACAATCTCTGGCAATTAGAAATTTATCCCCACATTGGCATCCTACATTTCCTTTCCCGCTAAGATAGTGTGCTATCGTTTCTCAAGACAGTGTTATTCTGCACAGTCTGATTATTAATACAACAAGTACAGATAAAAGAAATCTAGTAGAATGCTGCTATAAGGTTCTCATGAGGAAGACATCATATCATCCCTATTTGCCATGCTTCTTAAGAATGTTAACACCAGAAGATCAGTATAAGCAGGGTGCTTGTGCCTGCCTGCTGATAGTGTTGCCAATGCCTAGAGCTGGGTCATCGCTATTGTTGAGTACATAATGGTGGCTTGAGTTGACTCACACATAGTTGAGGCTGTGTGAGAACTCAAAACCATTGCCTGTTCATATGTTTTGGTTTACCTGGATATCAGAGGTGATTAATGAAAGCTTTTCAGTCAGTTTAGCTCTAGTAGGTTTAAAGTAGATGGAATTAAAAAAAAATAAATGGATGAATGGATTTCTACTTAGGCAGACTGTTACTTAAACTATCCAAAGTAATTACAGTTGATCTCAGTGGTATTTTCTGTTGGTTAGAAGTAGTATCTGATTATCTTCTTTGAGGAGAGAGCATACATGTGCTATTTTTATGATGCTGCTAGATAACAGAGCAAAGAATTAAGGAGATTTCAGTCCCCTTATAGGACTGAAAGCCAGTGATATTCTCAAAACTTCTTTTAGTGATAACCTCCATTTTATTAACTTTTCTCTTGATCAAAAAACTCCCCACTTTTGTCTATCATCCTAGTACTTCTACAATACTTACATATACTCCTATTCTTTATAGCTTAATTTCTCTCCATTTTGTATACACTTCGTTGCATGGCACATTCGTGTGTGTTTGCCTAATATTGCCATTAGAGTCTACCGTGTTAAAGATTTGATGATTAGATTTTTATTTACGTGTGTATGTGGTTGTTTTGTTTTTGCTAATCTGAAATATACAGAGCAGAAATTTTATACTTTATTTCTCTATTAATCCACAAAAAATTACATTTGTTACCTTACTACTGTATTCATACTTATGCTTAAAGAAAGGGTAATAAAAAGATATATGAAATGGGAGATAGTATTGAAATTCTATTCTACTAGATCAAGTTATCTGGTAAATACATAACTAATGGCCCAGCATAGTATCATGGTAACTATTATGTATAAGCCTGGAATAATTGGTTTTCATTTAGTGTCTATAAGTAGTCATGATCTTTTCTCTACATAATGTATTCATCAAGCTGGTATATTACTAGTCTTTATAGATTTAACTCACGGTAAAACACTTTAAAGAATTTGATGGAACACATCAGTTGTTTTTAATCATGTATTTACCTCTTTTTTATTGGAATTTTATTTAGGATTTCTAGATAACCCAAGTCATTGTTTTGCTGGGTATCAGTACTAAACGACCATTTTTCTTAAAATGAGTAGGTTTTGAGGCAGAAGATATGAATTGCATAATGAAGTAAATGATCCTTAATATTGCAATATTGAATATTAATTTAGATATAATCTAAACCAACCTCTAACTAACACTAACATTGTTTTTTTTAAAACCTATTCACTCTGTTTTTAAACTTGGTTATCCTTTACTTTATGCTCTATTTTTTAAAATTGTTATTGTGACTTTCTACAGTGATATTCCTTTAGGAAGGACCTAAGATGATGACTTCTAACAGGACAAATAATCTTTTCAATTACAGTTGCATAGTTTAGTATTTAAGAACGTGAGCACTGATGTCAAATTATCTTGGTTCATAATCCCAGTTCTACTGCTTACTGTGTGACCAAACAGATTATTTAGTCTCTTTGTGCCTCATTTTGTCATGAGTTAGATGGGCATAATAATAGTACTTATCTTGTATAACTGGTTAGTGTGAGAAATAAATGATGTAATATTATATTAACATAAATTTCTTATTTCTACTTTTTAGTATACTGTAATATGCTTAACAATTCTTTCATTAGAGAACCAACCTAGCCTATTATCTTTAAGGATAGTCCAAGCTTTCAAAGTCAACTAACATTGGTTTTCTATAACATGCCAAGTCTTTTTCATATTGATTACTTCATTTGACCTTTATAACAATTATGTGAATTATACATTATGCCCATTTTATAGGTAAAGAAACAGACTCAGTAAAGTTAGGGGACACATGCGAGTCCACACAGCCAGTGGTGAGCTCGAATTCAAACCCAAGTCTCTTGACTCCAAGATTCTTCCCTCCATACCATAGCTGCTTTCCTCTCGTAGGTTCTTCCAAATGCCTTTTTCTGTTCAAAGGACTTCTAATACTAAGTTCATTTATAGAACTGACAAACCATTCAAGAAGTGTTGAGTTAGTAATGGGAAATGTGAATTGCTGAAGGATATTTAAAGGACATGGGAAGCCTAGGCACTTCCTTCCTGGACTGTAAAATCTGCTTGGCGTCCTAAGTCATAGGAATATAAATAGTTCAGTACCCATATAAAGAAGTGTGACTAAGAACCAAAAGGTTGCAGCTAACAAGCCCCATCACAAGCACTCATTCACCTAATGAATGAGACAGCTGCAGAGTTCCTTCCCTCATTTCATTCAGATCTCTGTTCCGATGCCATCTCCCGAGGGAAGGCTTCCTTGACCACCCTATCAAAATTAGCATGCCCACTACTCTTTATACCCCTACCCTACTTTATTTTTCTTCAGACCACTGCATAACCCTAGCTCTAAACCCAGTATTATATTAAACATTATTTAATTAGTTGTTGGTTGTCTCCACTAATAAAATATTAGCTTCTTGATAGATAGGTCGATTGCTAACAAATATTTGGGACAAACCCAAATCTAATTTTAATAACTACACAAAAAATCTAGCCTCAGGACTAATAATATAAGTAATATGAAATTTACTATATGACAGACACCATGTTAAGCAGTTTACATGCATTGATAATACCTCATTTTGTCTTCAACATTCTGAGGTAGATAATGAAACTGAAGTTGAGTAACTGTCCCCAAGAACACAGTTCTGTTTTCAGGGCTCTTAACCACTATATGATATTGACTAGATTGTAATTGGATTGCCTAATAAGAAAGATCACTGAAATAATGAGAAAGAAATAATCTGCAAAGAGTATGTGAAAAATTCGTGTAAGTAGTATGTTGGACCAACAATAAGGTTCTTCCCAAGATGAACTTAATTTACCTTTTAAAATTGAAATTAGGAAAAAATTTTAATGTGTGGGACAACATCAGTAGTCTTTAGAAATAACCTGCAAGATTGTAAACGCCCAAAATTCAATCAGAGATTTGGGTGGAACTCCGGAGAGGCACAATTGGATTTTCATTGCCCTATTCATGATAAGTGCCTGAATTGAACTTGTCTAAAGAAAGAAATATGTTAAATGGGTGGGAGTTGGTTGGCTTGCCATCTGTAAAAGAGGAATCTAGAATGACAACATTTGATGATCTAACTCTAGCATTGTTTTGGGGGCAGGGTCTGGCACAAAAATATGGATCTCTGATCCATTGGCCCTCTTTGGGTATGGTTTCTTGAGTATACCAGCTGTACAACGAATTCGCCTTGTTTTGATTCCAGGTTCACCAAGCAACCATATGATATATGTATATTCCCATATTGATTTGTATGTATGGCTGATATGGAAACATGAGTATCCAGACCACAATAGTTATATTGATCAGAGTCCATTTTTTAAATGGTAGTAAGTTTTTTAGTTTGTTATAATTATGCTCTATGAGCTTGGCTAAGGGAAAGCTACCCCTGTGGACTGGATTTTCTCTGTGACTTCAGATTGTGATGATTCTGTTAGGAAATGCCAATCTATAGGAATTGCCTGGGTGGCTAATCTGCCTTCCTCAGGATTTGCCATGTGCCTTTCTGCTCCAGCTGCGTGTTTGGAGACCTGTGATTCATCTGCCTCTAAACTCTTACTTTAATTTCAGAGTTTGAGAGACACCAGTCCTCATTCAGGACATTGCTTAAAAACATGAGATGTGCTAAAAATGATCAGATATGACCCTATGTATTTCAAGTAGCTAATGGAAAAGCAAGATTATTGTTTTATAAAAATAAATAATAAAATATTGGTAATAATACTCCAAGAGAGCCATTTATATCTTTTGAAAAAAGTGAGAAATCACTATTAAAGATTTGCTATTTGGGGAAAACTTTAGTCAGCTCTATGGATGCATTTAGTACAAATTGAGCAACAGCATTCAGAGCTCTGAAATGGAAAGTTAGGACACAAGGGTCCGTACTCTATCATATCAGTACCTGAGGTTATCAGGTTTTAAGAGGGGGGAAAGTGTTTGATCTAGATATGCTTATTAGCAGACTGGTTGTATTTATCCTGTAAAAACTGACTTTTGAGAAATGACAAAATGCCATGCTGGGCACACTTATGAAACAAACTGTTAGTTTAATTGCCAGGCAGTTTATGGAAGGCAGTTTATGGAAGTGGCACCTTAAAAAAAAAATCTGACCTTGCTTAAAAGTTCTCACATGCTTTTATATTCTTATATGCTTTTCCCCCCTGAAAGTTGAGAGTATTTATTTAGATGAGAGTTAAATGTGATAACTATTTCATTTAAAATAAAATAAGATGGCAAGATGAGTAAACAGGATCTTATCTCTTTACTAGAGCTTAATTTTTACATTCTGAAAGAGATTTCTCAAAATATATAAGAAAATATCAGCAGTTATTGTTAAAATAGAAAAACAAAGGGGAGGACCAGCCCCGTGGCTTAGCAGTTAAGTGCACGCGCTCTGCTACTGGCGGCACCGACGCACCGCTTCTCCGGCCATGCTGAGGCCGCGTCCCACATACAGCAACTAGAAGGATGTGCAACTATGACATACAACTATCTATTGGGGCTTTGGGGTAACAAAAAAAAAGGAGGAGGATTGGCAATAGATGTTAGCTCAGAGCCGGTCTTCCTCAGCAAAAAGAGGAGGATTAGCACGGATGTTAGCTCAGGGCTAATCTTCCTCACACTCACACACACACACACACACACAGACACACACACACACACACAAAAAGAAAAACCAAGGGGAAATTATTGTTTTGTTAATTACAAAACAGAAAAAGATTAGCTAACTGTAATTAATACTTGAAAGGCAAAGCAATCAACAGTAGTTGACTGAAAATATTTGAGGGAAAGCATTTAAATATTTTAGCTAATAATTTTTGTTTATTTTTGTCTTAAAAAGGAATGTCACATTGTATGTCAACTATACCACAATAAAGCTGCTTTTAAAAAAAAAAGATGAAAAGGAAAATTTTATATATAGGAAATTCATGCTATTTTCTGAACCTACCTGTGGGGTAAAGGTATTTAAAGTATTCATAAAGAAACTTCGAATTATGTTGTTGGTTTGGGACATTAAATCAGATATCAGATAGAAGATAAGACTATTTAAAAGCCTGGCGCTTAGCTCTAAAAAAAAAGAAAAAAAAATCACACGTAAACCCAGAGAATTTGTTTCATTTGTTTGCTTTTTAACTTGGAGGTGGACTTCAATATAAGATTTCACTTTGGGGATGAGACAGCAGCTTAAATTGGTTTGAATCTATAAACTTTTGTTTTTCAAAATGATTAAGGGACCTTGGAGCAGAATTGGAATTTTAAAAATTATTTTATTACTCTTATTGTTATTTCTTATAGTTCTTCCTCTTGGTGATTTGATTTTTTAAATGTATTTAATCTTATGTAATGGTTTCATTTTAAACACAACATAACAAACAACATTAAAGAAAATGTTTTTTTTAAAGAAAGGAAAATCCCTCCTACTACCCTCATATATCCACATGCCAACATTTAATGCTTTTACAGTTATAGGGCACATACAACTTTGAATTTTGCATTTTTTCACATATCTTATTGCAAATATTTTGAACATTGGTTATAGACTAGATAACAATTTTTAAACATTTTATTTTGAAAAATTATTATAGAATAGTTGCACTAGTAACTCCCACGAATGCTTCTAAATTCGCCAGTTGTTACCATGTTACCTTGTCTCTCTCAGTCTTTCTCTCATCATTTCTGAGCCATTTGAGAGCAAGTTGCAGACGTAAGATCTCTAAATACCTTCAGCATGTTCCTTCTAAGTGTAAAGACACTTTCTTAGAGAGCCATACTACAATTAATGAAATCAGGAAATGTAATATTGATTCAATAGTTTTATCTAAAATACAATCAATATTCAAATGTTGCTAATTGTTCCAGCAATTACTTTCATAGAATTTTTTTCCAGTCCGAGATCATGCATCACGTTATTTGTCACATCTCTTCCTTTTCCTTTAATCTGGAACAGTTCCTCAGTTTGTCTTTGTCTTTTGAGACACTGACGCTCTGAGGAGTAAAGGACAGTTGTTTTGAAGAATAGCCTTTCATTTGCTTTATCTGATTGTTTCCTTATGACAGTTTAACACTCAATGCTGATAAAGTTACTGTGACCTTGTCATGTTGATACAACACTTTTGGATTTGTGCGCTTTTGGCAGAAATATTACATAAGTAATATTGTGTCCTTCCTAGTGCATCACATCAACATTGGAAACATAAGTGGCTTCAGAATATTCTGCTGAGTAGGTATATTACAATTCTCTTACCCAATTCCCTGCAGTTACACATTCAGGTTATTTCCTGTTTTTCCTGTTATGAAGAATGCTCCAATGAATGCACTCATGAGAAATTTGTTTTCATATTTCAGATGATTCCTTCAGGATAAATTTTCAGCAATGGAATTAAATGGTTTATAGGATATAAACAGAATTTTGACTCTTTATACATATAGGAATTCATATTGTTCTCCAAAAGTGTTGTGTCACCATAAGAACTCACAACAAACTTACTAGCATTGGGTGTTAAAAACAATATATTGTTAATGATTTTTATCGCTAATTTCAATATTTATTTATTCATAGCCTTTACCTTTGTTCCCATACTTTTTATTTGGAAATTTTTAAATCTACAAACTGTTCTAACAGTGCAGTAGACACCCACTTGTTAAACTCTTCATCTAGATTCTCTAGTCGTTAATCTTTGAATCAGTAAGGATTGACAAGAATATTTGTGATAATTGAAAAGTGTGTAGCAGCCAATGGGGCCTGTTCTTCAGAGTTATGGAAATAGTTAATAGGACATGGAGTGTCTAGGTGCAAAATAGATGGGCAGGCCACAAGGATACTATTTGATTTGTATCATCAAAAAATCAGTGATTGACAATAAGGAGGCCAAAGGCAGTTGAACTAATAAAACGTCACAATCTTTTGGTGAATTCCTCGACCTGAGCCAGTTTTCCAACCCAAAATCCATTGACTGAAGGAGTTGGGTGCCCAGGAGAAAGGAACCATGGCCAGTAATTGGAAAATGATTTCCTCAGTCCTTCAGCAAATGGATATATGGCTGGGTAATTGTACACTTTGGAAAGGGAAATACTCAAATATTTCTAATATTGTTGGATTCGGATTTGACTTTGTATTGATACCCAGAGCCCTGAAGCATTGTCCTTGCTCCTGTCTTAGAATGAGGGCATATGGGGTTCAGGCAATAAATGGAATCTTGGTCAGGCTAACAGTGAGTCCACTGTATCCATAAACCCACCCAGTGGTTATTTTACCAGTCCCCAAAGATGTAATCAGAATAGACATGTGTACTTGGTAGCTGGAACCTTGGCGCTTGGGAAAACAGCTATCCTAGTGGGGAAGGCCAAGGGAAAAACCTCTGAAACTCCCCTTCCACTCCAGTTACGATAATAAGCCAAAAGCATCCTGGGCAGGATGGTGATAATTAGTACCACTCTTAAAACTCAAAGGGATACAGGGATGGCAGTCTCCATCATATCTTGAGTTAATTGACCATGCAAAAACTAGATGGATCCAAAAAAAAAAAAAAAAGGACAGACTATTGAAACTCAACCAAGCAGAGCCCCAATTGCTGCTGCTGTACCAGACATAGTATCTTTGCTATAGCAGATTAACATGGCCTCAGTATATGGTATATGTCCATTAATTTGGTGAAATTACTTTTCCATCCCTGTCCAAAATGAGGATTAGAAAGACTTTGCATTTACATGGACAGGACTGTATACGTTTATAATTTTGCCCTAAGGCTATGTTATAATGTAGTATATTATATGCTTCTGTCATAATATAAGCCAATGAGGTTTTGAATGTCTGGACATCCTGCAAGCATGATATTGACCCACTATATCAATGACATCATGCTAATCGTGATGAGCAAAAATGGCCTAGCACATTGAAGACATTAGTAGGACATATGTGCAGGATGCGGTGAAAGATAAACCCTACTAAGATTCAGGAGTCTGCATGTCAATACAATTTTTAGAGGTCCAATTCTCAGGAGCATGCCAGGATATCCCATCCAAACTAAAGGACCAATTATTGCATCTCACACCTCCCACAATGAAAAAGGAAGCACAATATCAGATATACCTCTTCAGCTTCTAGAGGCAGCATATTCTACATTTGAGATCAAGTGATAAGAAAGGCTTTGAGTAGAGCCCAGAGAAGAAAGTGCTTTGAAGCAGGACCAGACTATGGTGCATACAGTCCTGCCTCTTGGACCTTATGACACATACGAGGCAGAAGACCTATAACATTAGAGGTATCAATGGTACGAAAAGATGCCATGTGGAATTTTTGGCAAGCCCTAGTGGAATAATCACAATGCAGGCCTCTGGGGTTCTAGAGCAAGGCAGTACCACCAAGGCAGAGAATTTTACTCCTTTTGAAAAACAATTTCTGGCTTGCTATTAGACCCTGGTAGAAGAGAAGTACTTGACCATGGGACACCAAGTGACCATATGGTTGCAACTACCCATGATGAACTGGGTATCAGACCTATTCCACCAAGTCACAGGTTTAGGCAGCCTAGCAACAATTCATTATGAGATGAAAGTGGTACATCTGGGATCCAGCATAAGCAGGACCAGAGGGCACAAATGAGTCGCATCAGCAGCTCTCCTTCAACTTGCTATATGGGGAATTCCTCATGATGAGCTGAAGACAGAGGAAAAGCTCAAGCTTAAATCATGGCTGGGTCAACTCAATATGTGGGAGACAACTGAAAATAGAAGTGTCACTACAGCCGCACATGAGTGTGGCCTTAAAAACACTGATGAGTTACATGGATAAACATATGAAAGTGGACACAAAGTATGAGGCTTTTTGTATCACATGTTGATGTTCACCAGGGAGCATCCACCATGGAAGAGACACTAAACAAGCAAGAAAACAAAATGACTTGGCCACTTGATGTTAGCCAGCCTTTGTCATCAGCCACCTCAGTGCTTGCACGATGGATGCATGAATAGAACACCCATGGCGGCAGGGAATGGAGGCTGTGCATGGACTCAAAAAGGCGAACTTCACTTACCGCGGCTGATCTAGCTACTGCCACTGGCAAATTTCACCTTAGCAGACGAGAGGAGGAGTCATCAACCTCTCGAAAGTGATTGACTCTGGTGATCAGGAAGAGGTAGGACTGCTGTTAAGCAGCGGGGGCAGGGAGGATCTGCTTGGTGCCCAGGAGGTCCACTTGGGTGCCTCCTGTTACTTCCTTGCCCAATTTTGATGGCAAATGGACAAGTACAGAGACTCTGGCCAAAAGGGGGCATGGCACCCTGGGAATCAGACTCCTAGGATAAGGATCTGGGCCAAACCATGGACAAACTATGAAGACCAGCAGAGGTGGTCTCTGAGGGGGAGGAGAATCTTGAGTGGACAGTGGAGGAGGGAGATGATCAGGCTCAGCCGCAACCCTGACATCAGCTGCTGTGCTGGTGGCTCAAATTCCTCCTACTCATCTTACACTTCTAAATTTCCCCGAGTAAACAGGGGATCCCCTGCTGGGATCCAGGAAGAGGTGTTCCAGAATGTATGTGAAGAAGTAGATCTGAGCCGCACAAGGGTAAACTGCTGTGAACACTCTGGCGAGCCACTGAGATTCCCCTTCAATGAACGGCTAGTTGCCCCAAGCTCAGTGTCAGAGTCTACTTCCCAGGGAGCCCAACCAGCAACAATTCGTATACATTAGATAATAGCTTAAAGTTTTCAATATTGTGATTTGATATATAGGTGTAGAAGAACACTTATATTTAGTACGTTTTAAAAGAAATATTTTTAAAAATATGTACAGCATTTGAATTGACCTGGAGAACTTTATGATTAAAATATAATTTATAATTAAATTGGAAAATATATAATAGCATAATTTGTCGTAAAACCTTGAGTACATATACTAAGCTGAATATATAAATCAAAGAATGAAAAATACTAAGTTGCAGTGTGACAGATCTGTCAACTTAAGCTGTAGTTTCCATATTTTTTTCTAAATTGCTATATGAAGAATTCATATGTCCTGACCTAAAGGATTATTATTGCTATTTAGGATAATACAGTTAAAGAATATGACTGAATGTTAGTATACTTAGATGGATAGCTTACTCATTTCTGTATTGGAATTGCTAAAATCCTGAAATTGTACTTTATGTTATTGTGTAATGTCCCTGCTATTTTTGGTTAGATTGAGAACAGGTAAAAATTCAGCATTCAGACAAAATGACTCTATAGTCTCCAGTCTCTACCACCAAATTCTAGCCCCTGGCTGCTAGGGCAAGACCTTCCCACTAAGTGACATTATGTGACTGTATTAGTCAGAGTTCTCCAGAGAAACAGAACCAATAGGAGATACATATAATATATAATAATAATATACTATTATAGAACATATATATATCCTATACATATGACTTATAGGAATTGGCTTATGCAATTATGGAGGCCAAGAGGACCCACAATCTGTAGTCTGCAAGCTGGAGAACCAGGAAAGGCAGTGGTGTAAGTTCCAGTCCGAGTCCAAAGGCCTGAGAATTGGGAGGCTGATGGTGTAAGTGCTGGTTCTAGTCCAAAGGCCAGAGAACCAGGAACACTGATGTCCAAACGTAGGATAAGATGGATGTCCCAGTACAAGTGGAGAGCGAATTCACCCTTCCTCTGCCTTTTTGTTCCATTCAGACCTTCAAGGGATTGGATGACGCCCACCAACATTGGTGAGGGTGATCTTACTCAGTCTACCATTCAAATGTGAATCTCTTCCAGAAACACCCTCACAGACACACCCAGAGATAATGTTTTACCAGCTATCTGGGTAGCCCTTAGCCTGGTCAAGTTGACATAAAATTAATCATCATAGTGACATTAGAATAGCCATCTAAAAATAATATCTGGGTCTCACCAGCTTAAAGTAGAGTTGGACTCTTAACTCACCCAGCCTTCTCCAATGTTAACCATATGTTTTATTTTTTAAATAATGTTGCAGATATTGTTGCAACCCCTTTTGTATTCCTCCTAGATCACACTTCTCTCCAACTCTCCCCCATAGCCCTAAAGCATCCTTCCTAAAAACTGAACCTTTAAAAATCTTTTTGTATATTGTTGGTTATATGTAACTTATAACAGTCAGTAATCTTTTCTGATTTAAAATTATTGCGGTTTGCCAGCTTCAAGAAAATTTTCAAGAAATTAATGTTAAGGAACTTTGTCAGAACCTGCCAAATGGAATTACTAGTTTGAATATTAGTAATTAATATGACACGTAATTCATCAAGAGATTGTGAATATAACTGATGAAAAATGTGCTTTAAGGTATGAAAATTACTGTTGTATAAGAAGAGGGAATACATTTGCATGACTCTTACTTAAATCAGTCTTGGTGATTTCTCGCCCAAAGAACGTGATATGATCTTGATTGTGAATCTGCTCGCTGCATGTTATCATCCATGCACTGGTAACAAAGAAAAAGTGTTGGTAGTCTGATCCAGCTTATACTACATGGGTATTTCCTGAAGAAACAGCATCCTGTATTTACAACTTTTGAGGATCCTATGAGTGAAAATCAAGTTTCAGAACAGCATGTATAACCTTAATGACATACCCCAAAATGTTTTGTTAGCACCTAAACAAAGTAATGCTTCAGAGATGGGGGAATGAAATGGAAGTCTCCTTAAACTAAAGAGAATATGTTATTTAGAGAACTAGCATAGGCAAAAAGAGGGGAATTACTTGTGAATCTCTTTTAATTAGAAGAACTTGGAAAAGACAAGAACACAAGTAGGGCTCAGGAACAGGAAACATGAATGACATTAAAACTTCCTCTGTCTCTTATTTGCGCTATGCATGTGTCTTCATTCTCTCTCACTGCAAACTGGCTTTCTGCAAATTGTAGGAGACATGGCTGCCACAAACTCTAAACCTCCCTGACATCCTACACAGGCTTTGACACCACAATGGTACTGACTCCTGTGGTCCTGTGTTCGGGTAATCCCAGGGACAGAAGACTTCTAAATAAGTGCCCACTTCTGGGCCAATCAATGAAGTCCAGCAGGGCTAGAGTGTTATGATTGGCCTAATTTGGGTTATATGCTCACTCTTGGACCAGTCAACTCTGCCTGGGGGAGGGGTGGCATTTGTAACAAGTAATAGCTTCTGTGTGAGTCAGAGAGTTGGAGGGGAGGGAAGAGCAGGTTAGAGTAAGGGGGAAAGAGTGGTGTGCTGCCAAAAAAGGAGTGTTTAGTATAGAAGAAAAACCAACACAAGAGCTTAAGATCATCCACAGATGAGTAATTAACCAGATCAACCAACCTAGACATTATAAGATGAATTCAAACTCTAACAACAATAGAGTAAAAGCTAAAGCATATTTTGAAAGAACAATAATATGAAAATATCCAGAAGAATACATATCAATGTATTAGCAATGGTTTTCTCTGGGAAGTGTGCAGGGGAAGAGGTCATGGGAGGCTTTCACTTTTCACACTTCTATAGTGTTTGAAATTGTTGTGAATATATGTACATTTGTAGTATATCAAAGCTAGTGAAGAAATAGCAAACAAAGATAGAAGGTCCAAGATCCCTTAAAAGTCTTTTAAGCAATAGTAATAGGGGAATATTATATACTGGGAAACTAGCAGATGTGTCGTGTGTGATGGAAAGCACACCAGAATCTATAGAATGTAACAGTCACTGATTCTGCAGATTTGACATGAAGAACAGCTCTTCTACTCTCTGGGAGAAGAGTATCTGCAAGAGAAATAACATCCAAGCTGATGAAATTGGTAAGGTACTGATCCGAGGTCACAAAGCGCATTGGAGTCTAGATAGATAAGAACGAAAAATAAGTGATTAGAGGAATCAGAGGCCAGAGGAAGTGGGCTGGGGATAGTTCAAATATTTCTACGACCTAGGTTGTTGAGATATACCTGTAACCAATAATTTTTAAAAATATTTACAAAAATGGGACAGGGGATAAATTTAGGTGGTTCAAGGAGCTAAAAGCAAGGCATGATACAAACTGAGGAGAACGCTTCCCCAGTGAGAATGGAATGAGGAAGTGTAATGTGTTGCCTGGTTAGGTAGAACTTGACCATTAGTTTTAACAAATTTAAAAATTGCCAGGGGCCGGCCCTGTGGCTTGGCGGTTAAGTGCACGCGCTGCGATGCTGGCGGCCTGGGTTCGGATCCCGGGTGCGCATCGAGGCACCACTTCTCCGTTCATCCTGAGGCCGAGTCCCACATACAGCAACTAGAAGGATGTGCAGCTACGACACACAACTATCCACTGGGGCTTTGGGGGGAAAAAATAAAATAAATAAAATCTTTAAAAAAAAAAAAAAATTGCCAGCTGCTACTCTAAGTGGAGACAGAATTTCACTTTAGAGCAGATCTTTTTTCTGAGAAGAATCACTGAATTGGCTGCTTTTAGTCATGTAAATGTAAGAACACAGGCACCCCTTATCCTTTATTTTGTGGCTCGACAAAGGCTCCCCTTCCTAATGCCTCTTGATATGCAAATTTTCATAGAAAGCAAGAAGCCTTTAGGCTGGAAAGGAACCCCGACCTTGACCTCTTCTCTTCTGATATTCCAATTTATTACAATCCATTTAATAGATTGAGATGGTCCCAATTGATGCCCTCTGGCAGTAAAGGACACCAAAGGCATCAGAGATTAGCCATGAAGAAAGAGGGCATCTGGGAATAGGGACCAAGCCCTATGTGGCATAGCACGTGGCTCACAAGGAAGCTTTTCCCCTCCCCGCCTCACATCTTACTTGTCTTGGAGGGTGTGTTCCCAAATATAAGTTAAAATCCTACAGCTTTGGGGGCCCAAACCTATAGTGACCTGTGCCCCATTTGGACCAGCATGGCTATCACCGTTGTACCAGTAGATAAATCATAACCCCAAGCTAGGGCTGTCAGTGAACTGGTCCACTTTCCTAATTCTCCTGCAGCTCAGCAGTTTGGAATTAGAACAGGCCTCATTGGACTGAGTAAGTTTCTAGCTTTTTAATAATTCAGAGGGAAATGCCCAAACAGAGCATACTCTCCCAATAATGAATAGAAATTAACAAAATTCAGTAAAGATGACGGTGTAAATTTAGGGATGCACAATTGGATTGTGATTTTTTTTTTTTTGCTGAGAAAGATTCCCCCTGAGCTAACATCTGTTGCCAGTCTTCCTCCTTTTTTGCTTGAGGAAGATTAGCCCTGTGTTAACATCTGTGCCAATCTTCCTGTATTTTGTATGTGGGTTACCATCACAGCATGGCTTGACGAGTGGTGTAGGTCTGCACCCGGGATCTGAACCTGCAAACCTGGGCCCCCAAAGCAGAGCACACGGAGCTTTAACCACTTACTCGTGGGGCCAGCCCCCTGGATTGTGATTTTAACCAAGAAACTGAAAACTAAATGGTTGCAATATATTTGCCCGAACAACAATTGTGCTTTAACAAAGGAGAGGGGGTTGGTGGTGGTCTCCTTGTCATCTTTAAAAGGAAAGTTCAGAAAGATAAATTGGGCTGTGTTGCCTGAATGTTCAGGGCCCTGGAACACGAATATGGTAGCTGACCTGTGGACCAAGAATCTCCCTATATCAGACTAACAAAGTTGGTGACATGTCAATATTGAATTGGTTATAAAACTCAAAAACAGCCCTATAAAATTAATCCTGATGATTGCTTCCAGACAAATGCTGATGAAGGTAAGTGGAGTCCAGAACAGTACTAATCTCCCTTCTGCCTCACCAAACATGTTTCTTTTCCTAAATTCTTTATCCTGGTCAGTGATAAAATCATCTTCCAGTCACTGTTTTTCTACAAATCCTGTCATCATCCCTCCAATGACTGTCTCTCTCTCTCATCCTCTATTTCTAGTAAATTATCAGGAATTAACAATTCTTTTAATATTCTCAAATATTTCCTCTCCTCTTCATTCTCACTATGATAGAGTAGTGGACATCTTTAGATCTACAGCTCAGCTTTCTCCTTCTTCTGATAATAGCAGTTCTCTTCTTTTGGTGAGCTGTTCCTCTCCGACTCTAACCATGTGGTCCTCCTGGAGACCCTCTCATAGATCCCCTTACTCCAGCCACAAGTGGAGGCACATGACCCAGGGTGGGAAGTTAGCAGAGGAGGCATAACTGAAAGGATGTGCTCACAAACTTAACCTTCTGCAAGTCAAGGTTGCTGTAGTGGTCATGGTAGATGACTCCCCAACACTGGTCCCTCCCCAAATGATTAGTCTGTCAGTAAGTCTCCACGCTGTTGACATTTGGGGTCAGATATCTCTTGGTTGTAGGGGGCTATTCAGTGTGTTGTAGGATATTTAGCAGTATCTACCCACTAGATGTCGGCAGCACCCTTCCCCCAAGTTGTGACCAGAAAGTTTCCAGATATTGCCAAATGCCCCCTGGAGGCAAAATCACGCCAGGTTCAGAACCACTGATCTCAGCTAGTTATAGTAATTCTATTACTTTTTCAAGTGGTAGGTTTAGAACTGAACAGATCTCCTGAACTTGGCCAATGTGCCATTAAGGAGATGTCCACTAGAGGGCTTCTAGGAAGATTTCCTCACTCCTAGCGAAGTGAACCCAAAAAGAGACAGTCTTTTTCTTTGGAAAAGAGACAGTCTTTTTCTTGCTGGAAGTTGTGTCTGCATATAAGTACTTAAACTGCTGCAGCTATCTCGTGTTCCCCGTAAGGGAACAAGCTTTAGAATAAAGCCAATATGGAGGGAGAATTGGAGAAATGTAGAGAAATGCAAGAAACTTGCATCCTTAAGTACTGAGCTGGTGATTTCCCCTTGTGCACCTACAGCAATCTTATCTCTGGACTACTGCATACGTGTATGTGTAGTATATCATAAACAGCAGTATATGCAGTATACTTCCATTGGGGTGTGTGTATATTTTTGAATGTACACATCTATATACATATATACATACTTTTTTCACATAATATTTGTAGGAGATGCCTCCATATAATTATATACAGAACTGCTTTATTCTTTTCCTTGACTGAAAATTATTCCATTTTATAGGTGAAGCATAATTTATTTAACCAGTATCCTGGAGGCTTTTACATGTTTTTTGAAAAACATTTTTCTGATGCAAAGAATGATTCAACAAACATCCATATACATAAGTCATTTCATGTATGAGTATGTGTATGAAATAAATTTCAAAGGAGGAAATGTTAGGTAAAGTGTATGTGCATACATGATTTTGATAGATGTTTTAAAATGTCCTGGGCAGCAGATAAACTAAATAACACTCATTAGCAACATATGATAGTGCCCACTGCTTTATACCATCATGAATAAAGTAAGTTATCAAACTTTTCTGTGCTTTAGTAATTTCATGAAATATGGTATTGTTATGTTTTAGTTTGTATAGCTCTTCTAATGAAGGAAGTTGAATGCTTCTTCCTATATTTAAGAACTATGTGTAAATTCTAGTTTTATGAAATGTATTCATATCTTTGCCCATTTTTCTGTTGGGTTGTTAGGTCATTTTATTATTGACTTTAGAAGTTATGTATTAAGGAAAATTTCCCTTTGTGACATGGATTGCAAATATTTTTTCCCTGTTTATAGTTTGTCATTTTTCTTAAGTTTTGATGGTTTTTCTATTCAAGAAGTTTTAAAAATCTTTATGTGATTCATTTTATCAGTCTTATCTTTTATGGCTTCTGGGTTTATTTCATACGTATGAAGCTCTATCCTACTCTGAGTGTATTTTTTAAAAAATCTCTCTTTTGTGTAGTTTTTGTGTTTTACATGTAAATCTTTGAACTATTTAGAAATATTTTTAGTGTAATGTGTTATGTAAGAATCCAACTTTATTTTTTCTGAACTGTTATCCAATTGTAGCAAATGTTCTTTTCTTTCTTTTAGTTTGTATTTATTTATTGTTGTAGTTTTTCCCAAAGTTAAATCTATGAGCAGTTCTATCCAAGTCTCTTTTTTGCCCAAAAATATTGTTGATGAATTCTCCTTGACTACTCACTCTCTCTTTACCTGGGAACTGTTAAACTCTCTCTAATATTAAGGATGGGTACATTTTCTCTCTTCTTCTTCTTCTTCTTCTTTTTTTGTGGAGAAGACTGGCCCTGAGCTAACATCTGTTGCCAATCTTCCTCTTTTTGCTGAGGAAGATTGGCCCTGAGCTAACATCCATGCCCATCTTCCTCTACTTTGTATGTGGGACACCACCACAGCATGGCTTGACGAGTGGTGTGTATGTCTGCGCCCAGGATTGGAACCTGAGAACCCCGGGCTGCCGAAGCGGAGTGCACAAATTTAATCACTACACTACGGGGCCAGCCCCCGGATGGGTGCATTCTCTTTGTTATAACAACTCCTATACCTTACTGTGACACACAATATGTATGATCCAAGCCTCTGGAGCCAAAATATCAGGTTGCATCTGTTGCTGACTAGCTGTGTGCCATTGGGCTTCTTAATGTCTCTGTAGCTCAGTTACCTTACTGTAAAATGAGGCTATTGGAGGATTAAATGAGTTCACGCTTATAACATGTTTAAAGTGGTGCATAGTCAAGGCTCTGTAAGTGTTGGCTGTTACGATTATTCCCTTCTGTGGCTTGGGAGAGAGAGGAAGAGGGCTGAGGCCATGGGCAGCTTGAAGACTTTGTGGATCTTAGGCTTCTGGTTTAAAAATGAACTTAGGTAGCCTTGTTCAGAGATTGTGTTCTTAACCTCTAATGTTTATGCCTCTCTCTTTAATTTTGCTTCACTTTAGTCCAAATCTTTCTGCATTTGGAAGATATTTCTCAGAGTTTAAAAAAAAGCATTATTTTAGTTTTTTAATATGGAAGATTCCAAACATACACAAAAGTAGTGAGAATAACAATGAGATAAACAATAACGATAAATGAGAATAAACCTCATTTACCTGTCACTCAGCTTTAACTGTGCATCAGCTTCTGGCCCTCAAAGTTCTGGGTGTGAGGTTGAGAACACTTCCCTGGTTTCCACACATGTGAGGCTATTGTCCTTGCACCCAGGAGAGGCAGCATGTGTAGGCCTGCACCTATCTCTTCAGATTTCCTGGAAGTCTTAAACCCCATACTGGAGCTATCCTGCTTTAGCTGCTTTTTCCTGCAACCATGACAGCTTTGCCAGGCTGTTTGTCCTATCCGCTTTATTTCTGCTCTAATTGCCTTACTTTGGATCTTCATCACTTTTTATCAAATTATTGCAGTAGCAGCCTAATTGGTCTTCCCATACTCAGACCACCACATTCAGTCCACCCTTCACCCTGTTGAAAGATTATTTTTATATCACAAGCCTAATTATGGCACTCTATTCAGAAGCCCAACAATTGCTCTCAGTTGCCTACAGAATAAAATTCAAATTGCCTTCTTACCACAAGAATCTGAGGTGGGTCTTTTCAGCCTTTCACTAGAATATCTTTCACTACATACTATAGTTCTTCAATTCTAAGATGCCACTGATTATGAAAGATCATTGATTTAGTAACAGCTTTTGGGTCAGGGACCAAGGGGAAGGGTGGAACCTATACATCATGGATAAGATACATTATGATTTCACAATTATTAAAATGTAAGGACATATTTAATGATTCCTATAATAACAGATACAGTATTAGGGTAACAGCAAAAAATGGATGGCATATTAAACTGGGAAATTCAAGGAGAGTTTAGTAAGGGAATTATTTACAAGATGCGGGCAAAGTTCAGGGGGCCAACAGGACGTGGTGCAGTATCCCACTGCTAGCTTTGGGATGGGATGGGAACCCTTACAACCTCTAGGTCTGACGGGGCAGAGGGATGAGCATTACCAGCACCTAGAGAGGGAAGGGTATGGAGCGGGGCTCTAAAGGAGAGCTGCAGCCTGGCCTTCTGTAGAGGGAACAGCCACGGGAACTTGGCGGGGAGCAGGCTGGGGAACAAATATCCCTATTTCACTCTTCCCCACCCTGTTAGCTTCAAGTTAGCTCAACCCAATTGGAAGCCAGAGGAAAAGCAAGTCTACCAATGCAGGTAAACTTCCTGAGGCACAGAGCATGCCGGAGCAGAGTGGAGCACAGTGAAGAGGGGACCCAGAGGGGCGGGGAAGACGTCTGGCGCACCTGCCGACCCAGTCACTCTCCCTCTTAAAACGCAGAGTCAGTCTCACGTGTCTGTGTCTTTGCCCTTTTGCTGTTTATCTAGTCTTCAAGCCCAGCTTGATTTCTACCTTTTCTATGAAGGCTTCTCTGACTTCTTTAGTCAATTTGCCCAGCAATGTGTTCCCATAAAATTCCATTCAAAGGATCTAAATTTTACACTTTATTAAGAGCTGTCTACATATTTGTCTCCTCTGATAGATTATAAACTCTTTGATGGTAAGGCACATTTTGCAATTATTTTGTCTCTCTTTTCCCCCTGAAAACACACAAACCCACCTGTCACAGTGTCTTCTACCCGGAATCAAATATTTCAGAGCTAGAAAAAGTCCTAGAAAGAACTAATCCAACTATTGCATTTTATAGGTGAAGACACTGGGTCTCAAATCAGTGTTGGTAAGAACCCAGTAAATGCTAGTTGAAATAAAAGTGAAGTGTCAGCCAAAAAGATCAACAGATATCTTCAAGAGTGCTTTGAAAACAAGTGGGAAAAAAATTACCTCTTTGTGGAAAACCTATGGTGCCTTGTTACCTGGAATAGGTCTATGATTTTGGTTTTCACTCAGGCCTCACTGCCCTTATAAGAAGAATGAAATAAGCTAATGCATAAAACATGTCTTAGCAGAGGGCCTGCCACATGGTCAACTTAAATAAAAATGAGTATTTGCTCCAGGGGGACTGTGGTGAGGTAATTGTCAAGAATTTAGAAATAAGGGAAATAAGATTTTTCTCTGATACTTAACCTTAAAATAAAATGCAAATAAATGATGGAACATTCATATAATGTAATAATATCCACCTGTTAAAATGATGACATACATTTGTAGTTATTGATACGGAAAAAGGTCTATAGTATATTGTTGAGTAAAAAAGTAGGTTATAAAAAGGCGTGTATAATATGATAATTTTTTTTTCTAATTGAGGGTGATCTGGAAAGATGTTTCCCAAAATGTTAACAGTGGTTTTAACTGGGTAGTAGGTCTCTGGTCAATTTTACATTCTTGATGCTGTTCTGAAATATGTTATGGAATAAATGTTTTACAACAAACTTGTACTGGTTTTAAAATCAGAAAATAAATGTTATTTTTATGTCAAAAGCAAAAACCAATAATGGGTAAACTTACCTGAAATAGAATGGTTTCTAGACCAACTTGACAAGACTGTAAAAGAGAGAAAGCAGTAACGTATCTAATGAAAGAGTGTGTGAATGTATCAGAGAGCAGGGGACTGGTCTACTGTTGAAGCGCTGAATGAGAAGAATCAGAAAAGCAAACTTAGGCGGTATCCATCCAAGTACTGTCCAGGATGGGGAGAGCCATGCCAGTGGAGAGGTTTTACTGATAAGACCATTCCTATTGTGTAAAGGGTTATCTCAGGTACTCTCAGCCTGATGGCATTAAATTATAACGAGAGAGAGAGAGAAGGAACAAATGCACTGTGTTGGAAATGAGAAAGGGAATGTAACCAAAAATCTGGAAGAGATTTTTAAAAATTACACCAACATGTTATATGCAACTTTATTGCAAAAAAATTTGAAGAATTTAGCCAAGAGGAGTCATGGCTAAATACAATCATAACAACAGAAGAAATTGAGAAGATGGTCAAAGAGTTAACTCTCTGCAAAAAGGAAGGCCCAAATGGCTTAACTGATAAATTATATCAGATTTCAGAGAGCAGATACGATATATTCTGTTTAGATATTTTGGAGCAAATATAAAAAGACGGAAAACTTCTCAATTCATTTTAAGAAGCTAACATGAATTTTGACATCAAAACCAGACAATAAACAAAAATTAAAATTAAATCTACTGAAACAATCACTTAAAAAGAGAGGAAAAAAGGGAATGGGAGGTAGGCGAAATGGGTGAAGGAAGTCAAAAGGTACAAACTCCCAGCTATAAAATAAATTAGTCGTTGGGATGCAATCAATGTACAGTAGGGTGAGTAGAGTTGATAATACTGTATTGCGTGTCTGAAAGTTGTTAAGATTTACTAATCTTAAAAGTTCTCATCACGAGAAAAAAACATGTTGTAACTATGTATGGTGAGGATGTTAACTAGACTTATTGTGGTGATCATTTTGCAATATGTACATACACCAAACATTATGTTGTACACCTGAAACTAATACAATGTTATATGTCAATTATACCTCAATAAGAAAATAAAGGAAAAAGAATTCCAAATAAAATATTAGAAAAATATACCAATTGTGTCTTAAAATGAATCATGGCACAGTAAGATTTATTCCAGCAATGCAAAATAATGCATTTATTAAAAGCCTATCGTATGTATGTATGTGTTATATATAAAATTGATGATATGAAATAGTTAAAGGAAAAAGTTTGCAAACTCATTTAGATAAATACTAAAAATATGTTTAATAAAAATTCAACACCCACCTCAGATTCAAACTAGAATTGCAGTCTGCTCCCTTATAATCATAATTACTTATCTGAAACAAATAGCCATTGTTATTCTTAATAACGAAATACCACAGGCATTCTTCTGAAGCCAGTCCTGGACATTTCATTCTTTTTGAAATCTTTACCAAGATAATAGTTGTTATGAGTCTCTATATGGTTTAACTTAAGTGAAGTTTCTGAACATAGCCCAGAGACTCAAATACCTGCAAGGCAAGGCAGGTTGCATAAATGCGTGATGCAGTCAGCGTGAAGTCAGCAAAAAAATAAAATACTTCTTGCCACAAAAAAGAAGAATGCTATCTCCTTTTTTCAAGAAACATATAACACATGGGTATAAGAAAGACTTTATTTTCCTCTGGACTTTACTACAAGGACCACAGCAACACAAGCATAGTGATAAATGTCAGTTGACAACAGCATTAACGTGCGGAGTGATTTATCACTGTAGCATGAGGGCAACTGTGTGTGTGTGCTGCTGGCAGGGCAAGCGCCTGCACCTTCAGGCACAACGCTGAAGGAGAAGCAGAAAAGCACACACACAAGCTGAGCCTGCAGTAGGACCCTCTTAGTCTGAGTCCTAACTTGCATGTAATTGTGAACCACATCTGTGGTACAAATCAGTGGTGGGCCTCAGGGTTGTGGTGTGGGGCACTGTCCATTTATGAAATGGAAGCCATCGTTCCATAGGGAAAAATATTCCCCAAAAGATTGAGTTGAAATCTTTTATTAAGATCAAGTTCATATGGTGACCAGACCTGTGTTGTGTTGTCTGGTGATACTGGCTTTGGTCTTCTTTAGTCCCTTTGTGATTTGGGCTCTCTCACCTCTGCTTTTTGCCTTGCCCATCAGTACAATCTCCTGCCACCAGGATTTCCCTCCCACCTCAGAATTCCCTTACCTCGTGGTCACATCTCCTCCATATCTTTTTCTCTTCAGCACACATGACATTTTCTGTCCTGAAAATTTCTTAAAGTTTAGTCTTCAGCTTATGTAAAACAAATTAGTTACAGAAAATTTTGAAAGTTCAAAATTCTTTAAAGTTACTTTTTACTTAATATGAAGAGTATTTATACATAAGTTGAGTAAATAATAATAGAACTTACTTATGTTTTACTGTGTGTCAGGCAATGTTCTAAGGATCTTACATTTGAAATCTCATTTAATAGTCACATAACCCTAGAGATAGGCACTATTATTATCCCCATTTTCAGATGAGGAAACTGAGGCACAGAGACAGTAAGTACATTGTACATGTTCACATGCTAACAGGTGCAGAGTCAGAATGTGAACCCAGATGGTCTGGCTCCATCTATGCTCCTGGCCACTTTGCCATGCTGCAGTAAGACCACAGACCAAAATATTTAAGGGGAACATCCCTTCTTTTACACATGCCAATCATTCATTTGCTCCTTCATTTATCACACTATTTGGAGTGCATACTATGAAAAAAAAATGCTCTTCTGGGAATGGTACACACATTAGAAAGCAATCAAACAAATAACCAACAAGTGCTACAGAAACCAAAGAAATGTATAAACTCAATCTGAAACAAAACAGTTTAGTCAATTACATTAGTGGCTTATTTCAGATTTGCAGTTAATCTTTATCTAGTTCTTGGTAAATTATTCTTGAATCCCTAATAAATGCTTTTGACATTTCTCAACAAAACTAGCTCAAAACTTCATTTTATTTTCTCTATTTAATTTTGTTTAATTTGGATAAAAAATTTGATCTAAGCAAATCTAATTTAGTCAATTTTTAGGAGTTGTTGTGATAGAGTCAGTCCTTATTTTCTTTGTTTTTCAGTCCTATGAATTACTGACAGCTGTCTAAATTATTCTAAGATTCTGGATTTCAATGATTTATTATTTGTGCAATAATTTCTGTGAAGTTGCTGAAAGCTGGCAAGTTTCTAATAAATTACACGTATTAGACTAAGCAGTTGGCTCTGACATGAAGTGGGTTTTGTTTTTCTCATCTCTACAATATTTTTCTGTCACTGTGTTATCACTTGCTAATGTCTGTAGGGATGCTTTGGTTCTGTTTCAGTGGTGGAAACAGTGTACATATTTATGCACATTACTTGAAGATCTCCTTTAAATCTGGCAGATAGAACTGGGAAAAAACAATATGCCAACTAGTATTGAAGCATAGCATGAATCCCAATTTGAAATTAGGTAAGCTTCAGGCATGAGCAGGGATATCTGGCAAACTGGTAGGGTGGGCCCACCAGGAAACATTTATATGAGGATAAAGTTGTCTCTTGGGAGAAATCACTTTGAAGAAAGACCAAGCCAGAAACAGTGGACCTAAGATTGTAAAACAGCCTTAGTGGGAAGAGAATAGTGTTCTGTGGGCAGCCTGCTGGCTATCATTAGCTCGTTCTCATTTACAAGTCCCCTGAGTGGGTGTCTGGGACCTAGGAAGAGAGAGGGCTCCAAGTAAAAACTGACATAAGCATCTTCCTTCAATGTCTTTGTGGTGGTGCTTGGTGAGACACTGGCAGACAGAACAATGGCCGAGACCAGTAAGAACTGCCACGCCTGTTGGAGCAGAGCAGAAGCTGAGATGCCCTGTGGAATAGTAGCAATGTCTGCAGGGGACTTGGTGCTTGCAGTGCCCGTCAAGTGATCCTCCCTGAACATCAGTGTAGCCCAGCAGAAATTACCATGCCAGCAGAGCAGGACCAGCCCCTGCTAGAAAAACATGGTGCTGGTGGAAGAGCTCCACGTTCCGGTGAGCAAATGTGGTGCCTGGTGGGTGGTTGCTGAATCAGGGTGTGTTTGTGAGCATATGTGAGACACCCACTGAAGATGCCTAAAACACTTCAAGAAAGTGAGATTTCAAAAGGGGACTGAAGTCCTGCATTACGGAGGTGATGACGTGAGCTGATGACTAGTGGGTTATTCCTCTTAACACCATCTTATTTGCATCTACCAGCTAGTGGAAGCTGGGCAAATGGATGTATAAAATAATCAAGAGGTCAGAAGTCATCCTCAGAACTGCTGGGGATATTTGAAAGGGGCCACCTGGGAATTTGTGTCATAATAATTTAGAGACAAGTAGAAAGTGTAATCTCATTGTGTAGTCACAGGCTACCATGTTATATAAGGTCTTATTTAAGCCTAATAACCCAGGCTTTGGGAAATGTACCAGTTTGGACTCTGGTCATTGCCTCATAGAGGTAATGGAGCCAAACCATGTCTGCATGGGTCAGAGTGGGGAGGTAATCCCAAAGAGAAAGGATATATATAAAGTTATATATATATATATATAACTTCTGAGAGAATATTTGCCTTATTTACCCTATCTGTAACAGCAACACTGAACAACCTAAGCCTTAGGATACCTGTCTGCTCACAGCCCCTTCTAAGAGGTTCTTTCCTATGGTCCTCTTCCAGACTTTTACTTCTGCATAGAATTCTCTTCGTGTATAAAATGACCCTGTCACCTTAGCCGCAATTGATATGAATGAGGGCAGTTATCTGATCCAAGGATAGCCAATAACTCATTTAGTCAGTAACCTATGAGTTGATCTATCATGAAAACTCAGTTGGGAACAATTGTAGTTAATTAGTCTAATGACTATCATCTTTCTTTGGGAGGTGTTTAAACAGTGGCAAAAGCAAAAACTGAAAGACAAAGATTGAGAAAAGGTAATTAGTAGAAGCCTATAAGCAGGAGAAGCCAAGAATAAGGAGAAGCTAAAATAAGCAGATGCCATTACGTTGAGAGAAAGAAGAATGTCAGTTTATTGGTGACACCTGGAGAAGGGCAATCAGACAGAATGGCTGAGGCTCTGTTACAGTCAAGCATACAATGGAAGTCATTGGAAGTTTACTGAGTCCCTAGAACTGCTGGACATCATCATGGACCTTCCAGTTCCCAAGCCATATTCTGCATTCTTGAGTCCTGGTAGCTTGAGTGTGTCTCTATTCCTGTAAGCTACTAGGCCCTAGCTACTCCCCACACTGCTGCAATGAATTTTATCAGTTTTAAAGAAATAAGTATTGATTTGAATAGGTAGGAAAAAGTATTTGTCTATAAGCTATACTTGATAAAGTTAATAAAATGAGAATGACAATCTGAAATCAGAATTTAAGAAAAACAAACCAGTAAATATCCTAATTTTGATTGTCTATAATTGCTATGTGTACCTAGCATACAATTCGAACCTGAGCTTCCAAGTATCTAAGGCAAAGGAAAAAAATAAGAATAAAAAATTTTTTGAAATATTTAACTTGATCTCTTTTTCTCCTTCCTTTCCTCTTCTATAAGTTGGTGGCCAGGTCGGTGCTTTCTTCATCAAGATGAAGTGTGTGGTAAGGATGGTTATCGAAGTTGCCTGGAAAGCTTTCTGTCTTTTTTTTTCCAAAAGTTTCTCTCCTCAGTAGAGGAGAGAAAAAATGGCTGGGAGAAAGTTGAAGTAAAAGAACTTCCCTCAGTTTAGAAAAAAAGATTCTATAGGCTCAATGGGAGCAGAGGACTTGGGTTTTGGACATGGGAACCTGGATCATACTTCAGGGAGTATTGCTAGGGAGGGAGCAAGATGGACCCCAGAAAGGAATGGCTGCAGGGTGTGTAGGATCCACTTGCCTATCTCAGGGTTGACAGCTATCTGGTCAAATAAGATGAACATCAGGTTACTAGAAAACTGACATTATCTATTAAAAAGTCTTGTCTTCTAAAACCTGTGAAGCAATATCCTCTTACATTATTTCCTCATAAATATAAGTGGTTCAAAATTGAGACAGGGTGAAAGCCATGGAAAGAGGTTACAATGAAGGGTCAGAACTGAATGAGTCGTGAATATCCAAGCTGCAAACCCGGTGCGGAAGCAGCTGAGAGCTGCTGGACTTGAAGGGATGGCGCAGACAAAGCATAGTCAGGGCTAAAGAGACGAGCAACAATCAGTGGGCCTTTCTTCCACCTCCGTGATGCCTTGGCACTGCATAAGATTCCAGAACCATGAACAACCCTGGGTAGGTTGGGGTCAAGCTCCAAGAGTGAACAAGGCTAAATTTCCACACGCCTGGTGGAATGGTGGTGGTGGGGCTCAGAATCAGGAAGTACCTTGATGTAGAACATTCTTTGTACATCTGTATCTGTGAACTGAGAGTCACAGTCACCATGCTCACATTATCAGAAAAGAGAAAAGTACCAAGATCACTTCTAAGTTTCAAATTAATCATAGTGGCTATGATGACAGTTAGGCTTTTTCAAATCACAAGGCAAATGACATGGTAGGGAATCCTAAGGATGGGGCTTTAAAGCAAGGAAGACAAATATCTGTCTTACAGTCGGACCCCCCCCCCCCATAATGAATCTGGAAGGTCATTCGGGTACCAGCAGCTCATGCCAGTGTGTTCTCACACTGCCATGGGCCCTACTGTAGTCCTATACCATTCTGGTGACTCAGCTGCTCTTTGTGGCTGCTATTCCTGCTACTCCATTGTCTCCATTGTCTGTCTTAGCTTTTGCCATTCATGGTTTCTGACTACTCTTGACTTTTATTGTCTCATGGTTTCTGATCATTGCCTTTTCTCTGGGTGTTTGTTTGGTTTTGTTCTTTTCATTTTTTGAATTCTACCCCCATAATAAACTGCTGACTCACTCTGTGCATTACACACTCAGCCTTTGCAAGAGAGAATGTTGGTCCATTCATTCTGTTGTTCATTCTGTTGGGCAAAGCTCTCACACCTGAGTCATCTCTGCTGCAGCCAGGGCTATGGGGTCTTGAATATTTCTGAGCCTATCTCACAAGGAAGGTGGTAGGGACAGATTCTGTGAGAATAATAATAATGACCTAACACTTACAGAGTGCTAACTGTGGGCCAGACTTTGTTCCAAGTGCTTTACAGTTAGTCTGTTCAAACCTCTGAATAAAATTCCCATTTTATAGATGAGGAAGCTAAGGTGGTTAGAGTTAAGCAATATTTCCAAGGTCACATAGCCAGTAAGCAGCAGAGCCTGGATTCTAGCTGGGAAGCCTTGGCTTTTAACCCCTGCATTTCCAATTCAACTGAATTTAAAGAAACGTACGCTGGAGTTGCTATGCCTAGCAAAGAGGGCTTGCTGACCACCAAAGATTCAAATCCTGTGTTCCTAGTGAAGAGCTGTGATTTGGAAAGAGCTCCCCAGCCGAGCACTACATTTTCTGGTCCCTTTGAATCTAGGTAGGAGCATATGACTGGTTCTAGCCCATGTGAACAGAAGTGATGTGCTTCCCATACAGGTCGAGGAGGTATCTAGCGTGCCTTCCTCACGCTCTATTTCCCTTCCGTGGAAACCTTGGAGTCCACCTATTTAAGATGGTAGTGCTGTAAGATGGCAAGTGCCTGGTTCCCGGAGTGACCACTTGGAGAAGAATTGTCTAGGAGAGCTGCCTGATCAGGAACATGTATTAGACTTTGCATGATGGAGAAATAAACTTTAATGTACTGAGATTTGGGGGTTGTTTGTTATGGCAGTTAGCCTACTCTGACAAATGCACCATGTAAGTACCTATTTCTTGGATAAAATTTGTAAATTTGTTAGTAAATATGTGGTTGAGATGTTCTAACCATATAAATGTTTTAGACACCGATGTTAAGTTAAATGACCTAAACAATTTTGACAAAGACTCTGGAAAGAAAATTTGTAACTCCTCACTGATTTTTACTAAAAATTAATGCATTACAGCAGTAATTGACTTCTATTCTGCATGTGTGGCCGTATAGGCAAATGTTGTTTTATGCTAGGATATCTTTACCTGGACCTCCTAGAATTATCATGCAAATAATCAAGATCATTCGTTGGGAAAACTGTGAACTGCTTCCACATTTCCTGAATTTAGATTCCGAGAGATCTGGGATAGCATATTTCCCAATGTTACGGGCTGAATTATGTCCCCCCCACCCAAATTCATATATTGAAGTCCTAACCCCCAGTACCTCAGAATGTGACTGTATTTGGAAGCACAGATAGAACCTTTAAAGAGGTAATTAAGGTAAAAAGAGATCATGTGGATGTGCCCTAATTCAATAAGACTGATGTCCTTGTAAGAGATTAGAACACAGACAGCACAGACCAAGGGAGGACCATGTGTGGACACAGCAAGGGGGTGGCCATCTGGAATCCAAGGAGAGTAGCCTCAGAAGAAACCAAACCTGCTGACACATTGATCTTGGACATCTAGCCTCCAAATCTGTGAGAAAATAAACTCCTGTTGCTTAAGCTACCCAGTCTGTGGTATTTTGTTATGGTAGCCCTAGAAAATTAATACATACTCAGAGGTCCTCTGTCCTTCAGAATCAACATTCTGCTTCTTCAATTCTCCCAAGTCATCACAGGTGTAATCTTGCACAGCGTGGGCAGCATTCTTTATATACGAGCCAATCTCTAAATACTGTGAACACAAACATTTTTTATTTTACTAATTCCACAGGCAAGAGCTCTCTGCTTGCATCCTTTGAAATCCCTGTAGATGGGAAGCTGTTCCTTTATTTTCCGAGTTGAGACAGATAACTCAACTCTTCAATTAAGTCAGGAATATCCCCACCAAGCTGCTGATCACATTTCAATCTTTGAATGTCACTAACAGTGTTAGAAAGATTCTTTTGATAGACAAATTCATCAAATGCTTTCTTCCTAAGTGAAACAGAAGAGAGAGAGAGATCTTAGTATGGTAAATATTTTCCTTCAATATCCAAGACTGTTGGCAACATAACATGGTTTGGTTGGGGACCTCTATTTTTGTTTATTTTAAAAGAAGATGGAAGCCTTAGAAGAGGGGGTTCACTAACATCAGGCTTTTTGGAGAGCCCTCCAAAAGTATTTTATGGTCATGTCCTATTGAGTTTTTATAAATTATAGAATCAAGTACTTATAGATAATACCAATGCTTTAAATAAGATTGAATGACACTGAGATTTGGAAGACCATCCTGTTCATCTTTGTAAAAAATATCGGAAGGCATGGAGAAAACAGTAGTGAATATAAAATTACTTGAGAATCCTTACTCATATTCTTGTGGTAAAGACTATTATAGAAAAAACTTGCCTAATTGATCCAAATGTTTGAGATGAAATATGGTTTAACTGTAAGATAAGGAAAGAGAACTGAATTGCATTACTCAGTTGCATTATTCATTTTGATGTTGATGAGACTGTATTAAAGCAAAGTAGATAGCTTATGCAATCCCAGGTTGCACATTGACACTTTTCAAATTATCAAGGGACACTTAATTAAGTCGCATCACACAGTGATGCTGGTCACCCTCAGAACAGCAGCTGTACTCACAGCTGGATGAAGTGGCATTCTCACAAAGGCTGCCCTTGGTAGCATGTCTGACCTTTTCTTCAAGTCTTCTCTGCCAGCGCCAGTAGATCTCACCTCTTGCACTGCTTTCAGACATGCCTAGAATAGAGCTGAAATGGAGTCCTGCCATAAACCAAGGTCTGTGAATGGATACTATAAAATTCCTAATTTGTATGCTCCATGGTGTGTGCTCCTATGAGAGACATAAAGCTATGCAAATAGAGTAAATAGAAAGCACTGATAGAAAAGGACCACTTTTCTAAGAAGGGAAGCAATAGAAATCAGTAAGCTGGTGTCTTCTGAGTGAGTGTACCACCAAGCAGAGCGAAAGGGCAGCTGTCAAGGGCCTCGTAAGCTTGGCTAAGCTCTCAGAAAAAAAGCTAATAAATTTATAAAGCAAACAGTTGCTTGTCTTTCATTTCCAAGCTGGTTTGGTGTAGTGGAGTTGTCCTTCCTGCCATCTACTTGGAAGACATGACAAACCATTCCGTGTAATTTGAGCCCAAAATGAAAGCTATAAAAGAATTGTACTTCCCCTTGCTTCTTTCCTGGGCCTCTCTCTTTGCTATAAGGGTTGCTGTGAACCAAAGCAGAACATAGAATTTCCTTGCATATGAATGTTACGTTCCAGGGTAATCAAGTCTCCATCTTTTAGATCCTGCTTGCCCATAGATGACACCTTTCCTTGACAGCTCAAATGAGAAAAGAAATTCAGAATCTGCAATGTGGTTTTGGTGTTAACGTATATGTCAAATAGTCCACAATTTATGGATATTTGTCTAACTCTAATTACTCAAAGATTTCACTTTTAAATTTATCACCAGCACTCAAGACAGAAAACCAGAATGGTGCTTACTTTATACCACATCTCCAAACCCACTTTAAAAAGAAAAATCACTTTTGGTTTTTGTATGTGTAATCAGTCTTAGAAAAGTATTGTAATACATTGTAGAATATGTTAGCAGAAATAAATTCAAGCAACTCTTCAGCATCTCTTCCTGCCTCACAGGGTAGCAGATGATGCCTCTTGCCATTTTAATTTGTTAAACGGTATTGAGGGAAACCTGACTGTAACGTGGAACGCATATTTCAGATTAAACTTTGTAGTGCTTGGTTGTATTTATCTGAGGCATTGCATTTTAGAGTTGTATTAGCACAGAATTTGAGTCAATTAATTCTGAGGCTGAACTATAAACGAAATGTGTGTCTTCTGTGAAAAGTATAGAAGATGGGCCCAGGAGTCAGGCTTGTGGGTCCAGAACTTAGACACTATTTTTCAGAAATGCATGTTGAAAAATCTTCATCCTTATAATTGACCTGAAATCTAGAACTTGCAGTGAATTAAAAGGAAATAGGAAATTTTGGACAAATAATGTGGGTTTCATATTATTATAAGTAGTACATTATGTAAATTAAAGAAATAATGTTTTTTCTTTTTAAAATAGCTTTTCTCCTTCATTTTAAGAAAGCACACATTCATTAGGGATCCTGGAAAATACAGAAAGGTATAGAGAAAAAATCTATTTGTCATTGTCCCACCATCCAAAGATAGGTATTATCCATATTTGGGTGTGTTTCCTCTATACTTTTTTTTATGCTTCAGTTTTGAGTTTCTGTATGTTTTTATAAATTTTTTTTATTCTTCCCTTTTGAGTTAACAGTATATAGCAGCATTTATCTATGTTAATGCATATCTTTACAAACAATTTTAAAGAGTGGTACAATTTTCTATTAAATGTAGGTTCCATAATTTATTTATCTAGTCCCAGATCATAGGATATTTAGGTTGATCTAGTTTTAACTCTCATAAAGTATGGTACTGTGAATATCTTGGTGCATAGAAAACATTCTTTTTTTTTTTTTTTTGTGAGGACGATCAGCCCTGCGCTAACATCCGCCAACCCTCCTCTTTTTTTGCTGCGGAAGACTGGCCCTGGGCTAACATCTGTGCCCATCTTCCTCCACTTTATATGGGACGCCACCACAGCATGGCCTGCCAAGCGTTGCCGTGCTGCGCGCCTGGGATCCGAACTGGCGAACCCTGGGCCCCCGCAGCGCGTACTTAGCCGCTTGTGCCATTGGGCCGGCCCCCAGAAAATATTCTTAATTTTGAATTTTAGATTATTTATTTAGGCTATCTTCTCAGAAGGGAAATCATATTTAAAGATCTTTTTTAAAAAAAAGGACACTACCATCAGAAATCTACGAGAATGCTTTGCTTTACTGTACTCTTGCCAGCATGGAATAGTGTTATGTATATGACTTCCCATTAAACATGGCACTATGACTATATACATTTATTTTCTCTTCTACTCAAATCTTCATTAAAGAGGCAGTAAAAGAATAAAATATATATTCAAACTCATAAGATCAAAGAAAATGGGAACAAAAACATGAGATTTGGACCAGAGGAAGCTGTGACTCCAGGAGCTGACCAGGAGAATAAAGTGAAAATATGCAGACTCTTTGCTGGGGGTTGAGGAGGTCAGATATATACAACTTCTTGGCAGAAGACAAGAGAATTATTTTCTTGAATAACTTAAGATCAGGAGAAAAGACCACCAAATAATAACATTTTAGGTTCCTAACACAAGGGTTGGCTTGTTATCTGAAATATTCAGACAGAAACTTGGAGAAGAGAAAGGATAAAAAATATAAAAAAGAGCATAAGAGTCATATGGGATGTGGAGAAGAAATTGAATATATGTGTAATTGAAATTTACTTTTAACATATATGTAATGAGAGCTATTGACTAAGAATTTTCAAAATCTGACAAGAGATATCAAGCCATAGAGTCAATAAGCTCTCGACTCCAAGCAGGATAAATACAAAGAAAATCACATCTCAGCACATCGTAGCAAAACTACTGAAAACCAAAGACAAAGGGAAAACTTTAAAGCATTCAGAGAGGAAAAAAAATCACTTTCAAAGCAACAAAAACAAGACTACAGCTGGCTTTTAAATAGAAACCCTGAAAACCAAGAGACATTGGAATGACCACTTTAAAGTCCTTCTGAGGAGTACCTCCACGTGTCCATCTTTATGTCTTTCTTTTCTTTTTTTGTTTCAATGTAACTTTTAAAAATTGAGATATAATTTGTATACCATAAAATTCATCACTTTAAAATGTGCAATTCAGTAGGTTTTAGTATATTTACAAGGTTGTACAACTTCACCACTATCTAATTCTGGAATATTTTTATCATCCAAAAAGAAACCCTCAGTCACTCCCCATTCTCTCTTCCCCCCGACCCCTGGAAACCACGAATTTAATTTTTGTCTCTATGGATTTGCCTATTCTAGACCTTGCATATAAATGGAATCATACAGTATGTGGCCTTTTGTGTTTGGCTTCTTTCACTTAGCGTATAGCTTTGGAGGTTCACTCATGTTGTAGCATGTATTAGCACATCATTTGCTTTTATGGCTGAATAATATTCCATTATACAGATATAACACATTTTTAAAAATTCATGCATCAGTTTATTTCTAGACTCTCAATTCTATTCCATTGTTTAATGTCTGTCTATAAGCCTGTACCACACAGTTCTTTATTTTTCTTGACAGTAATTATGCACCCCTGACATTTATTTACTTGATTCTTGTCAGAACCTCCAAGAATACAAACTCTGTGTTGTCTGTTGTCCAGTGATATATCCTAAGAATCTGGAATATTGCTTAGGATATGGTAGGTGCTCAGTAAATACATGATATAGTTGAATTTGGATTTATTCTTCTGTTTTTAATCATTTCTAAACATAGAATTTTAGAAAATCTTTCAGACGTTTTCTAAATACCTAATTTTATTTCTTTTCTTTTTTTTAAATTTTATTTATTTATTTATTCCCCCCAAAGCCCCAGTAGATAGTTGTATGTCATAGCTGCACATCCTTCTAGTTGCTGTATGTGGGACACGGCCTCAGCATGGCTGGAGAAGCGGGGCATCGGTGCACGCCTGGGATCCGAACCCGGGCCGCCAGCAGCGGAGCTCACACACTTAACTGCTAAGCCACGGGGCCGGCCCCCCTAATTTTATTTGTCAGCAATTCTTTGGCTAATTTTATTACCTTTAATTTTTTACCTTTGCTCTTTGATTCATCATTTTTAAATTTATTTTTTTCCAAATTGCTACTTAATTTCCCTAAGATTATTTATTCAGTCATTCTTCCCTTTCATATTACTTTGTAATACTTTCATCATATATCATGTGTGAGTAAATTCTCATATATAGGAGGGGGACAAGGAGAAACTAACTGGAAAGGGGATGAATTAGAATCTGAACTCAGACATCCCTATTTTTCCCACTTCATCACTCTGCTTTCTCGACTATTTTGTCCCATGGGACTGTATTATTATACTGGTACCTTATATTGTTTTATATATGGTAGAATTAGGCTTCTCTTTTCATTTATTATTTCTCTTCCACAATTTTGTGGCTATCCTTGACTCTTTTTAAAAAATGAATAAAATTGAAAATTATTTCAATAACAATTAACAAAACAATAATAACCTATTTCACTGGTATTTTAATTGTAATTATAACTAACCTATATATTAACTTGGGAGAAAGGGACATTTTTTAAAAAGTCTGTCTTCCTATACATAAATACTTGTGTGTGTTTCCATTTATTTGTCTCTCAATAAGGTTTTCTAAATTTCTTCCTCTTGATATTAACAAATTTTCAATAAGCAACTTGTTGATATTTTTAAAATTGGTATTGTAAAAAACCTTTTTTTGTTATATTTTCTAGTTTCTCACATCTAGTAGAAGTCATTTATAAAGTGTGAAAATCATCCTTTTAAAAGCATTAACAAATATTTATCAACTAATATTTACTATGTCCATTTTTAATATGGTCTTAAATACATGTCATATTTTGAATATTTTAAGAGCCTGTGTATTTACGTGTAAGGTGGGTGTGGAAACTTTTTTCCCCTGGTGATGATTCCACATACACATTGGTAAATCAAGACTAACAGAAATTTTGTTTTTCATACAATTTAATCAAAGCATCTATTAAAATGCATTTAGTGCTTTATAATTGAATAAGAACAAGAAATCATTGCTCAGAGTTGTAAACAGCCTATTATAATCTATTTAAAAATTTAAGAAGTATATTGCAAAAAAGTCACTGTATGGCAATACAGTAAAGGAAATACTGACTTCCAAAGAGGTTTTAGCAAAATATGCTAATTCTATTGCAGTTCTTAAGTAAAAATCACTATTGGAGATACAATTTACCATTTCCATTGTCTAATGAACACATGGGCATTGTACATAAGCACAGGGCTACGTTTTATGTGGTTCATGGCTGACATGTACATTTATGTGATTCCATCGTTCTGTTATTTTGTTACTCTGTGTACAAAGACACATAAAAAATAGACGAGTGTGTACATTATTAATATTAATTGTAAAAACCACTCTAGTAGAATTAAAATACATACATGCTAAAATTAAAACATTTGAATCAAGGTCAAGCTATCACCTCAAAGTAGGTCACGCAATTTTCACAATACTTGTATGGCACTGGCTCTGCCTATAATTAAAAAAAGAAAATTATTTCACTATGCATTAGAAAAATTAACTAGCATACATAAAATATTACTTTGTAAATATCTTGCTTAGGATCAGTCTACATTTCTTGAAACAATCTCAAACTTAGAGAAAAGTTGTAAGTACAGTACAAAGATTAATTTTTCTTAAGCCATTTATGAGTAAATTGCCTACCTGATGTCCCATCACCACCTAATACTGTAGAGTATATTTCCTACAATGAGGACATTCTCCTACATAACCACACACAATTTTCTGATAAAAATCAGAAAATTGCCATTGATAGACTACTACCATCTAAGCCTGTTCAAGTTTTGCCAGTAGTTCAAATAATGTCTTTTAGAGCAAAAGGATCCATTTCAGAATCATGAGTTGTTTTTAATCATCATGTTGTTTTAGCCCCCTTCATTCCAAAACAGTCCCTCAGTCTTTCCTCTATTTTCACAACCTTAACTCTTTTTCCATTACAAGGTAGTTCTTTGTGTAATGTTCCGCAATTTCGGTTTGTCTGATGTTTCCTCGTGATTAGATTTGCGTTATGCACCTTTGGAAGGAACACACATTCTTCTCATTGGATCCAGTCAGGTGGAGCACAATTTCAATGTGTCCCTTTGCTGATGGTGTTTACTTTGATCACTTGATTAAGGCGGTGTCTGCTAGGCTTGTCAATTCTGAAGTTAATTTTCCTCCTTTATAATTAATAAGCATTTTATGGGGAAGTACTTTGAATCCACGTAAATAGTCTATTCCTTATCAAACTGTCAATTTATTCATTTATCATTTTATAGCCGCATTGATTAATTGTTTCCTACTTTATTCAATGGGCTATAATCTACTACTATCATTATCTTTATTTTGGTTCCTTTTAGCAAAGATTGATATTTAGAAGCCGAGATCTGGGCACAAGATATGATTCTTGCTGTTGGGATGCTGCAGGTCTCAGGCTCCGTCAGCGGACAGAGCTGGGGAATGTGTGTGTTTATACACACACATGTACTTACATTCACATCTATATTTATGTCTATAGCCATCTACATGCATTGAAAACCATAGCTCACACCGATTCCTCCAATTCCAGTTCAACACCACAGGGTTTGTTTTAGCTTTCTACCTTTCCATATTTGTAACTGCCTTCCCTGACAGGGAGAAAACTGGCTTCAATTAACCTTAACATATTTATGTATTTGATGGATGCAGGATATACAAACAATCTCATTGCTACTGCAGCCCTCCCTGTGCACATTTTCTTTATACCACATGTGGGCTCCAAACACCCCACATCGGTCTCCCCCTTCCACATGGATGACTTCCTCACTTGGCTCAGGCTCTCACACTCTGCACCTGCCCCTATCCCCAGAGATCTCTTCCTCAAAGCATTCAGGCTCTGACTCCCCATGTTGGTCCACCCCTCTGGGGAGATGCCCACCTTACTCCCATCAGGCTCTGACTTTCTGTGCCCCTGTACAGGCATCCTCCTCACCACACTCAAGCACCGACTCCCTGCGCCAGGCTGTCCCTCTGTGAGAATGCCCTTCTCACCCTGCTCAGGTCCAGACATCCAACTTGAACCATCACTCTGCAGAGATGTCCTCGATACTGTGCTGGGCTCTGACACCCTACTCCAGACCATTCCCCTTGGGGACTCCCTCTTCACACCAAGTGTCGGGGCTTGAGCAGGATGAAAAGGGAGTCCCCAAAGAGAGGCAGCCAGCATGGGTGTCAGCCTGAGCGAGGGGTGTGAGGCGCCATGCTACCTCCTTGCATGGACCCCCTCCACACCGTATTTAGGTTCTGACACCCTATTCTGAGCTGCATGGACCCTCACGCCTGCATAGACCCCTTCCTCACTTCTGAGCTCTGACACCCTGTCCCAGGTGGTTCCACTCACTGTCCCGTGGACACTGTCCTCACCCTGCTTGGTGCTAAGGACTGAATCTCTTGAAAAAAGAGTAACTAAGTGAAGAACTTGCTCTTTTAGATATGAATACTTATTATAAAGCTATAGTAATTAAGGCAGTACAGTATAGAGGTAAGGGATAGCCAAATAGACTAATATAATTAAATAGTCTCAAGACACGAATCCACTCACATGTAGATACTTGATTTAAGGCAAAGATGGCATGCAGAGCAGAGGGGAAAGGGTGGCCTTCAATAAATGAAGCTTTTATGTCCTGTTTAAGAAATCGTTGCCTTCTACAATGTCATGAAGACACTTTTCAATGTTATTGTCTAGAAGCTGTATTGTTTTAGGTTTCACATTTATATCCACAGTGCCCTCACACTGAATTTTTATGTGCCTATCCAGAAAAAAAATATGACCCCTACACAAAAGTCTCAGGGTGGTTAGACTTCTTTCATGGTAGTTAGGTACTGAGACATAGAGTTCCAAGAGGAGTTTAAGTTGAGGCTGCAACTCTCTTGAGGCCTGACCTCAGATGTTTTAATGTTCATTTGATCCAGGGGTGGTGACCTGTGAAGAAGATTGTAGAGGGAAAGCTGCAAATCCTTAGGTGGAGCCCTCGTTGCTTTAGAATGAAGTAGAAAAGGGTTAATCTCTTGGCTAGCAGGTCCATATTACAAGCCACCCATGTGAGATTTTGAAAGTAACATTTCAGGAAAAAAAGCTTCTGGCTTTGTTTCCTAAGGAAGGTAGACACCGCCATGATGTCATTAGAGAATGGGTCCAGTAATGCAGCAGCAGCAGCGTTTGATAACCAATGCCTGCAAAACCCACCTCTGGGAAATGGGACTCCTGAGAAACTGCTAGGTTCTCAACGGGGCTTAACAGCACACACAGTGAAAACGCTTTAGCCACTTTAGTTGACGCAAGGTCAATACTAAGGCATTATTGAGAAGCTAAAAAAAAATGTGGATATTAGGTTGCATTCATATGTGTATATTTCATTCATTTATTTATTTGACAAATATTTATTGAATGTCATAGCAAATACTGGCTAGACCCTGATCAAACTCATTTCTCTTATTTTGAGGCCACAGCTAAACTACACTTTCTAGCCCCCCTCAGTGTAAGACGTGGCCAGTGACTGACTTGTGGCAGTAGAGTGGGCCAGAGCGAAGCACAGCGCTCCCAGGGTTGGCCTGTTACCTCTCAGGCGCAGGAAGGAACGCTCATGCACAAGGTCCAGCCTATTCTCGGGTAAGGATTCCAAGGACTGAGGAAGGGTAGAGATAAAAGATGGATCTGGAATCTCTGATTGACTGAGAGAGCAGCCCTTCCCTGGCTGACCTATAGCTGACTCTGACATAAGAGAGACATAAACTTTGATTTTCTTAAGGCACTGAGAGTTTTGGAATTGTTTGTTATAGCAGTTAGCCTTCCCTGATTAATACTAACGCAGTGCCTATTCTGTGCTGGCCCCCATCCTAGATGCCAGGGACACAACAGCAATGGACAAGAGAGACAAGGTTCCTGCTTTCACAGGATATGTTATACAAAGAAGAGGAGCAGACAATAAGCAGTGACCATTTACATTTGCATGATGCTTTACAGTTTACAAAGTGCTTTCCTAGGCACCAACTCATTTGATTTTCATACCAATGTTTTACAGATGAAGACACAGAAGCTCAAAGATTTTAAGTGCCTTGCACAAGACAAAGAGTTAGGAACTAGACACATGGATCAGAGTTTTCTGACTCCCAACCCATTATTCATACCATGATGCTTCTTAAGAATGAGGATAATACAGAGCAAGGAAAGTGTGAGTCCTTGTCAGAAAATTTCATTATTCAATTTTATTTTAAAAACAACATATTATGCAGAAGTGTAAGAATCTTTATGGCAGCACACTAACAGCAAAATAGGGAAACAAAGTAAATGTCCATCATCAGGAGAAGGCATATATTGTAGTATATTCAGAGAACAGAATACTATATGGTAGAGAATATAAACAAACTGAGTGAGCTGCAAGTATTAACGAGGATGAATTTCCAATTATAATGAAGAATGATGAAGGTAAGATGAAGACTACACACAGTATAATGCCATTATAAAGTTTTAAGACATTCTTGGGAACAATAAACACCAATTTTAGGATAATGACTCCCCTGCAGGAGAAGAAGTAGGGGGATGTGATTGGGGAGGGGTACACTGAGGACTTGGACTGTCTTGGCCATATTCCATTTCTTAAGATAGGTGGTAGGTACAACATGATTCTGGATTCTCTTCCATTTGCCCCACCAGATCCATTTTCTGCCCTTCTCAGTCTGGCCCTCTGTTCTGGGAGGCTGACTTTTATGGTCTATTGTAGATCAATGAGTCTCCTTATCCTTCTAGCTTTAGAGGACTGGAAGGAGGGAAGAGGATGAGGTCCCAGATTCCTGACTTCAGGGTAACCTTGGGCTGGCTTGGTCTCTTGACCAAAAGTCACAACTCCGTTAGAGGCCCTCTCCTTCCAGCTCATTCTGGTCTTTGGTATTTGTCCAGTCTCCTTACTCCTTCAGGCCCAGGAATGGAAGTTGCCCCAGTGTTAACTTTCAGCTATTGCACCATTCCTTTTGGTTTTCTAAGACACTGCCCACGCCTTAGTACATGGTCCCTTTATTAAACTCTTTACTCTTCTCAATTACCAGCTTGAGAGTGTCCTCTGCTTCTTGGTGGGTTCTGACTGATAGACTAGGTATTCTTTTTCTGTCTCTCTGTCTCTCTCTCTCTCGGTCTACACACATACACACACACACACACACACACACACGCACACACCTTTTTATCTTTTTTGTATATTTGAAATAACTCATGTTTACAAAAAACTTAAGAAGGAAAAACATTTATTGAGCATTTATTATATGTCAAGCATTGTGATAGGGTTAAGGGTTGGGAATAGAGAGAGAAGCAAGACATAAATCCTCCTGTCACAAGGAAGCCACGTCTAGTAGGAGAGACAGGTGAACAAGTAAAGGCAATGAAGCACAGTGGTTAAGAGCACGGGATTTGTAGTCAGATAGACTTGAGCTCAAGTCCAGGCTCAGCCACCTACTGGTGCCTGATTGTGATCATAAGCTAGAGAGGTTAAAATGGGATTAGTTCTAGTATCTTCCTCACAGGGTCCTTGTGAGGATTAAAAGTAAATCCATTAGCACCTATACTTGTACATATTTCCATATGCTTAGTATAGAGTAAGTTCTTAATAAATGTTACTTAGAATTATTGTTAATTGCAACAGTAGCATTTTGTACCTGGTTTAGAGGCAGCACCTAGGAGGCACTGACTGGCTAGAGCTGAGGAGGTCAAGCAAAAGTTTAATAGGGGAAGTAATGTCTATGCTAGATCTTGAAGAAACAGTAATTTCACCAAGAGATCAAATAGGGAAAGGCAGAGGGAACAGCACGTATAAGAACCTGGAAGAATGAAATAGTATTGTGTGTTCAGGGCACAATGAGCAGTTTGCTATTGCTGGAGGCTCAAGGCCAAGGCATGAAGAATAGTTAGAGATGAGGCTAATGAGTTAAGCAAGGGGTATAGACAAACAGCCTGGTTTGGACTTGATTCTGCAGGTCAGGAGCATCTAGGAAGGATTTTTAAAACTTTCTTTTTTTTTTTAAAGTTTCTTCTTTTTTTTTTTTTAGGGAGATTGGCCCTTTGCTAACATCTGTTGCCAATCTTCCTCTTTTTCCTTTTTTCTCTCCAAAGCCCCAATACGTAGTTGTATCATAGTTGTAGAGTTGTAGCTCTGCTGTGTGGGACGCCGCCTCAGCATGGCTTGATGAGTGGCAAGTACGTCCGTGCCCAGGATCCGAACCAGTGAACCCTGGGCCACTGGAGCGGAGTGCGCGAACTTAACCGCTATGCCACCGGGCCGGCCCCAAAACTTTCTTTTATTTTGAAATAATTTCAAACTTACAGAAAAGTTGCAAGAATTGTAAAAAAACCTCTGGTATACCCAGGTTCCTCAATTGTTAACATTCTACCACAAATGCCTTATCATTCATTTTCTCTCTCTCTATATATATATACTCTGAACCAATGGTATGACTACAGTGTAACTGTCAAAATCAGGGAATTCTTAAGGATACAGTACAACCAACTTCCTTTATAGCAAAAACATTTTTTCTTTTGGTCCAAAATCCAACCCAGATTCAAGTTGTCATGTCTCTTTAGCCACATCACGTCTCTATAGTCTCTTTCTATATGGAACAGTTTCTCGACTCTTTCTCTGTCTTTGGGACACTGGCATTTTGAAGAGTACAGGTCAGTTATACCATAGATTGTCTTCACTTTGGGTCTGTCTGGCATTTCCTCATGATTAGAATCAGTCATGCATTTTTGGCAAGAACACCACAAAAGATACACTGTGGTCTCAGTGTCTCACATCAGGAGGTGCACAGTCAATTTTGTCCCATTACTGATGATTTTAACTTTGATAACCTAGTTAAGAGAGTATCTTCAAGGTTTCTCCATCGTGAAGTTACTATTTTGCCTTTTTATTTATTTATTTTTTTATTTTTTTGTGTGAGGAGGATCAGCCCTGAGCTAACATCCAATGCCAATCCTCCTCTTGTTTTGCTGAGGAAGACTGGCCCTAGGCTAACATCTGTGCCCATCCTCCTCTACTTTATATGGGACGCCACTACAGCATGGCTTGCCAAGCAGTGTGTCGGTGTGCACCCGGGATCTGAACCGGCGAACCCCGGGCTGCCCCAGCGAAGTGCGCGCACCCAACCTCTTGCGCCACCGGGCCGGCCCCGACTATTTTGCCTTTTTAAGTGATAAATATTTTGTAGGCAGTTATCCTGAAACTATGTAAATATCCTGTTCCTTAACAAACTTTCATCCAATGTTTTAGCATCTATTGATGCTTCTTGCCTGAATAAACTATTACTATAATGGCTGCCAAATGGTGATTTTCTAATGCCATCATTCCTCCCACATTTATTAGTTGACATTCTATTGTAAAGAAGAGCTTACTTTTGTCCCACATTTTTTTTTTTATTAGTGTATTTTTATCAGTATGGGCTCATGGATTACTATTTTCTTCAATGGGTTACAATCTGACACTATCATTATTTATTCTGATGCTCAAATTGTCTCTAGTTTGGCCAGTGGGAGCACCTTCAAATTGGCTTCTGTATTCTTTTCATAGTCTCCATCATTTTTGAGCGCTACCTTATATTCTGGTACAATGAGACTTTCTAGACTTATCTTGTACTTTCCCTGCTCTGGCCCTGGAATGAGCCAGTTCTCCAAGGAGCTCTGATTCCTTTTAGTGGAAAATGGTCTTTAGAAGCCAAGATCTGGAAATTAGGTGTGCTCATTGCCCTTAGGCCCCATTAGTGGTCAGAGCTTTACACATACAGACACCCCCCCCACACACACACACAGAGTCTATGGTCTCTATCTATCAATCAAAACTTTGAGTTCACATGGGTACTTCTGCTTCTACTTCTACTTCCAATACCACATGATTCATTCTAGCCTTCATCCTTTCCATATTTGTAATTCCCTCCTCAGACAGTGAAAATTTGGTTCTCAATGTCCTTAATTTAGTTACTTATTTGATTTCCCCTTTATGTACCAAGCCCCTGATCTCCTTGACTGTCTCCTTATCTTTGGCCTTGGTGGTCCCACAGATGCCATTAGCTCTGTTTAATTGGCCCCAACTCTGCAGGCTCCGGTCACTTCTTTGACCCTGTCTCCAGCTCCACAGGCCCCACATTAGTGAAGGATTTTAAACAGGGGAAAGGCATGATCAGATTTGTCTCTTAGAACTGTCAGTTTGATGGCAGGGTAAATTCAATGGATTGGAAGCAGTTAAGAGGCTACTGTCATGGTCCTAGCAAAGGCTTAAAATGTCCTAAACTAAAGCTGCAGCCAAAGAATAGAGAGAACATGTAAAAGAAATATTTAGAAGATAAAATCTACAGAACTGAGTGATTGATGTGGGGGAATGAGGAAGGGGGAAGAGCTTAAATTTCAACTCGAGAGATAAGAGTAGATAGAGGATGTCGCTAAGCAAGATAGGGAATTCAGGAGAAAAAGCAGATTTAAAAGGGGTGGTGAAAGTGGGTACATAGAAGAGAACTGTTTCTTTTTGGCCATGTTGAATTTGAATCGTCCATGGACACTGGCAGTGTAGTAGCTAGTTGGGCAGATGGCTTTGCGCTTGTGATTAAACACTATCTCAAAACTGCTCTTCTCTGTGCAAAATTCCAGGGAACCTAGTGCCTCAGGGCCAAAGGACCCTTTAGAAACGCCAAATTCTCATCTGAGACTCTTGAAGTCCATTTTTCCTCCTGGAAGTGGGCTGGCTGAACTTTGCCCACAAAAATTAAAACAGAAATTGGATGTCCAATGGGGACTTGGTAAAATCTCAGAATAAAGAGAAGAATAAAACAGGGACTACGACTGACAGAAGTTAGTAAAAATCTCTTACGTTTTGTCACCTTTTTTATACTTAAACAAAAGGGATATAGGTAATGATCTTAAGAACAGCCAGAAAGCTGGTCTTAGGAAGTTGATCTCACTCAGCAGCTTGTCTTGTGGGGGTGAAGAGGACCAAGGAAGAAGGAGCTGCTGGCAAGGCTAACTAATAATGATAATAAGTACCACTTACTAAGTTCTAAAGCACTTCACAAAGTCCATCTCATTTAATTAACATAAAACTCTATGAGGTAGGTACTCTAACCTGTATTTTTCAGACATGGAAAATGAGGTTAAACAAGTTACTCAAGGAAAAATGACTAAGGAAGAGCGGTTGCAGGCAGAGGTTTCAACTCAGGTCTGCCTATCTTAATGCAACATCTGTGCTCTTAACTGCCCACAGCACTGCTTTCCTAAACAAGGAAGCAGCAGCCTCCAGAGCAGACCGCCAGCAAGAGCAGGTGAGTTTCCAGTCTCCCTGTGCCCGAGAAGAACCCTGAGGGTTTTCTGGACTAGAATTTTAAGGAATTCCTGTTCCTCTGTTTGATTAGCCCAATCCTGGACACAACTGGAATTCCCCCTGAGTAGAAGGACAAACATTGCAAGGGATCTAAACATACTATAAACTACAAAGGACTACTGTAAGAACTGACAAAACCATAAGACATGATAGTGTCAAATATATTAAGAGCCATCATATAGAAAAGGAATAGGACTTACTGTTTTTTTCTAAATCTGAGTAATTTATGGCATAGCGCTATGTGAAAATGTAGAATAAAAAATTCTATCAATAACTGCAAATAAGTAAACATTGAATATGCACGTGGATAAGGATTGAAGGTAACAAGGACAACATGGTTGTTGTATTGTGGCCAATTTGTGTCTTGGCTTTGATTTTTTTTTAGTATTGTTCTGCAGAAAAGAAATTTCAACAAATAAAGCAAACACATAAAAGAAGAAATACAAATGCTATAATCAGAAAAATGTTCAGCCACATTATCTAATAAAAAATAAAAAAAGATATCATTTTCCATTTATCAAAATGACAAGCCTTAAAAACAGATAATACCCAGCACTAGTAAGGTCTCAGAAAATAATATCTCTAGTATAATTCTGACCAGAGTGTAAATTTGTATACACTTTCTGAAGAAAAATTTGTCAAACTATAAAAAAACAGTAAACAGTGACAACCCTTTGATGCAGCAATTCCACTTTTTCTTTTTTTTTGTGAGGAGGACTAGCCCTGAGCTAACATCTGCTGCCAATCCTCCCCTTTTTTCTTGAGGAAGACTGGCCCTGGGCTAACATCCGTGCCCATCTTCCTCCACTTTATATGGGACGCCGCCACAGCATGGCTTGCCAAGTGGTGCGTCGGTGCATGCCTGGGATGGGAACCTGCTAACCCTGGGCCACCGCAGCGGAGCACGTGCACTTCACCGCTGCGCCACGGGGACCCCAGCAATTCCACTTTTAAGAATATACCCTAAGTAAATAAGGATATATGCAAAGTTCTAGCTAAAAGAGTATTCACAGAAGCCTTGTTTATAATATATAACAATGAAAAATAACCTAAATGTCTATTATTAGTGAATTTGGTTCAGTAAATTATGCATACAATAGAACATTATGCAGACATTAAAATTATGTGGTAAAAGTATATTTAATGATAGTAAAGGAAGTTTACAACATAATAACTGAGGAAAGCAGGTAACTAAATACTCTGCATGATATAGTCCAGTTTTTGTTAAAAAATATTTTATATATACGTATATATACACATTACATATATACATACACATATACATATATTTGGTGGTTGATTTCTTTTTGCTTATGTGTATATAACACTTAAATTTATTACTTGATTTTATGACATTATTTGTATTGCTTATACATAGCAAAACAAAGTTATTTAAAATAAAATATGAGGTTTTCTCATCTATTAAATATGGAAAGTTTTTAAAAAATATATGGATTATATATTTTTTAACACAAAAAGTTGACAGCACTTAGTTGATGATCAATAAATAGGAGTTCCTCTCTTCTCCCTAGTGACAGTAGGTATTTAAGCACAAGTTACAAAATGGCAGATCTGGGATGTAGTTGCACAGATTTAGGCACCAGGTTTGCATCAGATGACCTCTAAAGCTCCTTTCAACTCTGACATTTCATGATTAATACAATTCTCCCCCATCTACTTCTTAAACAATCAACTGAGAATAATACAAAAAATTATTGTTTGTATTGAATATCTAGTAGCTGTTGTTTTACCATTACTAGCACTGTAGATTGTGAATGCAGGGGGGCAGTGTGGAAAAAAATTTGGGCACGAGGGAGGGCCGATGCAAATCCCAGCCCACCTCCTCAATGACAGCTCTCTGGTTGGCTCCCTTTTTTTGTGAATGAGCGGGGGTGTGTGAGTGGGGGGGGTCCCGAGGCCTCAGAGCAGACGCTATCAGTGAGCAACAGAACTTAAAAAAGGGAATTAGCTCCCTTTCCCAAGGGTAGACCAACGCAGAGGAGTGGAAAACCCTTTCCAACCGCCTGGGTGTGTGGGGCACATTCAGGACCCTGGGGTCCAGTCAGCAAGGGACGACTGGGCAGGGCTTCTCCGCGACGGCCGCACCTGGCTTTCTCTGCCCGGCGCCGGAGGTCGCGCCCGCGGGAGCAGAGACGGGACGGCGCCCGGAGGCGGAGGTCTCGGCGGAGCTGCTCGCCCGCTGCCCCACGTGCGCGCCGGCGGCCGGGAGGCGGGGCGAGGGCCGCGGGGCGGGGCGCCAGCGGCGCGCGCGGGGCGGGGGCGCGCAGCGTGGTCCCGGCCGTCCCGGCGCCCCGCCTCCTTTCGCGTCCAGGCCGGGCGGGCCGAGCTCCTCCCCCGGCTCGGCCTCCCTTCCCTCCCCTGCCCTCCTTCCTCCACCTCTTCCTCGGTGCGGCGCTCCTCCAGCAGCCAGGCAGCATGGCGGCCGTGGAGACGCGAGTGTGTGAGACGGACGGCTGCAGCAGCGAGGCCAAGCTCCAGTGTCCCACCTGCATCAAGCTGGGCATCCAGGGCTCGTACTTCTGCTCGCAGGTAGACGCCCGCTCCCCGCGCCGCCGCCGGCGGACCCCCTCCCTTCTCCGCCTGCCCTCGCGGCGGGTCGCGACGCTCCTCCTCTTCCCCGGGCGGGCGGGCGCGCGGGCCGCGCTTCCTCCTCCCGCGTCCGCAGCCTGCCGCCCCCTCCCGCCTCCGGGGATCCTGGGCCCCTCGGAACGGGGCGGCGCGGGGCGCACGCGGGGCGGGGGCGCGGCCGGCCGCGGCCATGTGGGCCGGGGGCGGAAGCGGACTTGCCCCGAATCGCCCGGCAGCGCTAAGGGCGCCGCGTTTGGGGGCCGGTTCCCGCCGCGCATCCCGGCCAGGGGCCGCCAGGTGTGCGGGCTACCGGGACAGGTGGGGACGCTGGGGGAAGGGAGCAGCGCCAGCCGTGCGAGTCGCCACAACCGCAGCTCCCGGCAGCTCTGGTCTCGGTCGCGGGGAGCTGCGGGGCTGGGTAGTCACTCGTCCCGGCGGGATTGGGGGTCGGCAGAGACCCTCCGGGCTTTGAAGAGTGGGTTGCCTGGGGGCAGTGGGAGTCACAGAGAGGAGGACGGGTGACTCCAGCCCCACGTCTGTCCTTCCGCGCTTGACACTTAAGCAACTTTGAGGGTGAGGATGGAAGAGGGTCTGTGTAATGCGTTCTTTTCTTTTGGCATCCAAAATTATTAATTTAGAAAACCATAAGTGAACAGTATGTCATCTCTCTTTTACTGAATTTCCCACTGAGTGAAAAGGACAGTCCCATTAAGGGTTATGCTTCAAGGCCGTAGTTTTGTGCGCTGGAGCAAACCCGGCCTTGAACGGGGTCCTGACTGAGCGTGTGCTAGTGTTGGCTTTGAGGAGCACTGGTGTTGCGGCTGCTCTGCTCCGCGCCGATTGTTGGCAGGCGGCGGTGGTCTGGCTCTCAGCTACAGTCCGCTTTGTTGAAGAGAGACACGTGAATATTCAGGTATTAGTAGTGTCGCGGGGAGAAGAGCATCAACAAAGAGTCCGAAGGCCTGGTTAGGGCCCTGCACTTGCCGATTACTGTGCGAACTTGAACTAGTCAAGTCACCTAACCTTTCTGAGCTCCAATCCCACCACTGTACGGAGGGGAAGATGATACTTTTCCGTACGTATTTCACAAGGTGGTTCTGAGGCCCGAATTATCCAATGAATGTGAAATGTTGGTAAAACCTAAGGCATTTTTTTTTTTTTAAATAATGTTGCCAGTACAGTTAACACTGCCGTGTATAAAAATATAAATGAATAGAATGGAAACATGTATAAGAACAATAAATACAAATAATATAAATATTTTAAATATAAAATATATAAACGTAAAGGTGCATGTAAAATAAACATATAAATAAAACGCTTAAGGTCACAACACTTGTAGATAAGCCATTGTAAGAGATCCTTGCTATGTGGTATAGGTCTTGTTTTTAGATAGGATTCGATCCTTGACCTTGTTAGTATTTGGAAAAAGTTGGACGTGAAGTGGTGTTGCTTGTTCTAAAAATAGCATTGGGACTACTCAACATGCTAGACCTGTATGAGTCCTTTTGTTTTTTTTGAAATAATTTTCAAATTCTAATTTGTTGAGGACTCCGTGGGACCTGGACTTCAAACAAAAAAACATCAGTTTGCTTTTGGAAGTTGTGACCCATCTGAGTAGCATAATGTGGTTTTACGCTATGTTTAAAGTCAGGGGGCATTTTGTAATGCTAAATGAGTTAATATGTACAGCCACTTACCTGTTGAGGTTTTGAAGAGATCCTGTGAAACCATATTCATCAAGCATAAGTGATATTCTCTTAGGCATGGTATTATTCAGTAGAAAGAACGTTGACTCATTGGAGTTTGTGGGAAAATTCCGACACATTTGTGAAAATTTGTAGGGTTTATTCAGTATGGTAGGATTGGGGGTATTTCATGTTGAATTCTGCGGATATATTTCTGGTACCATTGCTGTACCTGTAGTCAAACATATCCCAAGTGGCTCTCACAGCTGTCTCTCCTCATTCTTATTACCACCTCCTATGATCCGTTTTTTAAATTTCTCACTAAGTCAGTTGTAGTGATCTCTTAATTAATTTTGCTGCTATAGTTCCCCACCTTGCAAACACCCACAAAAAACCAACCAAACAAAACTTTTTGTCTAAAGTTATTTTTCAGGCCGGCCCCATGGCTTAGCGGTTAGGTGCGCGCGCTCCGCTGCTGGCGGCCCGGGTTCGGATCCTGGGCGCGCACCGACGCACCGCTTCTCCGGCCATGCTGAGGCTGTGTCCCACATACAGCAACTAGAAGGATGTGCAACTATGACGTATAACAATCTACTGGGGCTTTGGAGGGAAAAAAATAAATAAAATCTCTAAAGTTATTTTTCCCCTAGCGTAGCACCGTCTGCTTATGCTTATCCCCCCCCCATGACATGTAGAGTTACCGTTGCTTGCAGGATTCTAGCCCCATAGGACCACTTCTGAGTCCAGCTTTATTCTCTTGCACTAACTAGAGGCTATATTGATACTCTTTCCTTCACCCAAAATGTCACCTGTCTTCTGAAATCGCAGCTATTCTTTCAGTCCCAGCTTGAGACTTGGACCAAATCACAAACTTGACCTAAGCCCGTTTCCACATCTGTGGTGAAACTAGGGCTTCTCTTTGCCACTTCTGTGATCATCTTCACCAGGAGTGTGGTCTGTTTTCTCTCTACTCCTTGCTCCTCTGGTCCCCAGCCTGGCTGTCTGGCCAGCTTGTCTTTGGGAAGAAACTGAAAACAAAACTACAAGAGGCCATAACAGAAGTAAGCCTTTCTCAGTCGCTCTCTCACACTACTTTGCTTATTTCCTTTATAACATTTTATACAATCTATAATTAACTCATTTTTTTCCCTTCTTTTTTTGCAGGGAAAGATTCGCCCTGAGCTAACACCTGTTGCCAATCTTCCTCCTTTTTTTTTCTTCCCCAAAGCTGCCGTACATAGTTGTATATCCTAATTGTAAGTCGTTCTAGTTCTTCTATATGAGCTGCCGCCACAGCGTGGCAACTGATAGACTGTTGGTGTGGCTCTTCAACCGGGCAGTGAACCTGGGCCGCAGAAGTTATGCACGCTGAACTTTAACCTCTAGGGCATCAGGGCTGGCTCATTTGTTTTCTTATTCATCTGTCTTTCAGTCAGAAGGGGAGCTTCATGAATAAGCTTTCTTGTTCACTGCCCTATCCTCATTTCTCAACATAATGCTCTGTATGCAGTAGGTGGTCAATAAATGTTTGAATCAATGAATAAATGTATCAAAAGGCAGAATAGAGAGGTAGACTGCTGGATTTGAATCAGTACTCCATCATTTACTAGCTGTGTGACTTTGGGCAAATAACAACCTGTTTTCTGTTATGTGCTTTTAAAATGGGGCCATTAATAGTACCTACCTCAGGGTTTTGGTGAAAACAAGATATTAAGTGTATATAAAACACTTAGCACATTAGTAAGTTGAATCAATGTTAATTTTTTTAGTTGTTATACTGTGTTTTATGCTTGGGAAGGTAAGAATATTTTTATCTAAGATGCTTAATTTTAGGAAAAGTTTTGTTCCTTTAAGTGAGTAAAACTGTTTTACTTGAAAATTGAGCTTTTCACGAGTTCCTGAAGTTTGATTGTATTGCTTTATAGACGTGTTCATTCTAATTTAATGGTAGTTTATATATGTCTTATCTTTCCTAGGAGTTTGTAAGAGTTTTCTGAGGATGGAGGCTGTGCTTTACTCGTTTTTGTCTTTCTCCAAGTGCCCTTGCACACCGTGGGCACTCAGTGCGTTACATGAAAGAAAAGAAGTCGATGGGCCTGACAAGCAAGGCACAGTCAAGCCCTGAGTGAACACCCAGGGCAGATACTCGCTTGTCCTTAAAGGATCAGCTGAGAGGGACCTGAACTTAAAGGTAGAATAGTGTAAGTGGAAGGAGACTGGGTTTGGAGGCAGCCCTGGGTGTAAATCTTTGCTACCTTGTCCTTGGGTAAGTCATCTCTTAATTTTGTAAGAGAGGGCTAATGGCACACCCTCTTTGTGGAGTTGAGGGAAAGGTGAATAAGAGAGAGCGTGCAGAGTGCCTGGCTCAGTCTTCAGGAAGCGGTTTTATTATGCATGTAGCCTCGTGTGTAGTACTATTACAATCAGTTATTAGGAAGGTTTACGAATGTTTAAGAAGTATCATTTGTTTATGAACATTTTGAGCAAATTCTTGCAACTGCTTCTTTCAAGGAAGCAGTGGCATGGTAAGGTAATTCACTGACTGGGTCTCCAGGAAGAAAGGGAGTGGCTAGGCTTCTCGTAGGTTGGAGTTGGAAAGTGAGGAAGGAATTGCCCTTCCAGCATGCAACATCTTTGAAATGCAACCCTGCCCTCTGAAACTCCCCTTCGGTAACAGAGTTCTTGACAATGTGGAGTGTTTTTGGAACTCATCTTCATTATTAATGGAGATGTTACCATATTATACTTTTTATTTATAGGAATGTTCTTTCAGTCCCTCTCATTACCTCCGACCACCCCTAGATATTGCTGTAAGTTAGTGATTGGCTACAACTGTCGTAGCTTCTTATAAACAAAGGATAGGATGAAGGTATAGAGAGGTTGTGATTTTGTTTTAAACAAAAATAACTTCACTAATATATTTATTCTAGAAAAATTAGAAAATACAAGTGAAAAGTTACCTAGTGATAATTTCTGTAAAATTTTTGTCGTGTTCTTACAAACATTTATGTATTCTTATATACATTTATGTGCAGATACTTGTATATGTTTTTATAAAAATGGCACCATAATCTGCATAATCTTAGGGAATTTGTCCATCCTTATGTTTTAACCAATAAATTGGGAGTGTCTGTCATGACTACATTTACATTATTTTTGTAATGGCTGAATAGTATACTGTGTTATAGATGTATTATCCTTTACTTAGGTTGAATTTAGTTTCTTTTCAGTGTTTTAGTTGGTGTTAACTATTCTTCAGTAAATGCTCCTGTAAAATGTAAATCATTTTGATTTGCTCAGGGACATAAAATAATGATAGGACTGGTACATGAACCCAGGATTCAACCATCCCAAGCTGCTAGTTGTTCTCACAGTGTAGTCAGTGAATCATTAGTGGTTTGAGGGCTTTCTGTGGTCACTGGGGATCTCCTTTTATTGACATGCTTATATTGTAAATATTTATGTTGGGGTTTGGCATGAATTACACTTATATTCCAGTAGAACTTGTAAAAGCAAGCATCCTTTGGTTGGTAGGTAATCAAAAGTTGAACAAGTCTTCAACTCTTACTTTTGTAGAGCTTGAAGTGCTAATGGAAACAGGTGTGATCTTATACTGTTCATATGGTTTGTGGATAGAAGTTTTAGTCGATTTCTTTGTGCCTGTGTGTGTCTTTTTCATGTTTGGCATACTTGCAGAATTTTTAGTTTGGTCTTAGTAAATTTGATGGCGGTGACAGACACATCGCACATAGCTAAACACTTACCCGGCTCTAGATGTTAGGAGGGAGAAGCAGTAGCATGGTAACTCCTTCTGTATTAACGAGGAATTGTCTTTGGTGTCAGTAGCAGACCCATTTAGTAGATGTAATATAGGCAGGAATACTCCATAGAGCAACCACTGGGATTCTCTCCATATTAAAGTTTTAATGTAATGGAGTATAATGTAATTATAACCCCTTCTGCTTGGTCCTGAATCTCTCCTGACCTCACAGTTTTAACACAAAGCATTCTCTTATTTATGCTTGGGCAAGTAGTGCACCCAGCTGAAAAGTTGTAAGTCTTTTTATTTTGATTTCTTTGATTAGTATGAGTCTGTATCTTGCTTTGGATAAAGAACAGTTCAACACACTCTGTAAGCCAGGCCTGCTTTCTCAACATGTGTGTTTGAACCCAGGAGAAAGGACCCTGTGAAACTTCCCCTGAATTACACATTGCACATAAGTTCTCTTCTTGCACCACTGTTCACAGTAGCTAAGTTGTGGAAACAACCTAAATGTCCATGGACAGATGAATGAATAAACAAAATGTGGTATATTCATACAGTGGAATATTATTCAGCCTTAAAAAGAAGGAAATCCTGTCATATGCCATAACATGGATGAAGTTTGAGGACATGATGCTAAGTGAAATAAGCCAGAAAGACAAATATTGCATGATTCCATTTATACAAAGTATCTAAAATAGTCAGCTTCATAGAATTAGGGTGGAATGGCGTTTTCCTGGAATGGCGTTTTCCTGGGGCTGGGAGGAGGGGAAAATGGGGAGTTAACTAATCAACAGGCGTGAAGTTTCAGTCAGGCAAGACGAATAAGCTCTAGAGATCTGCTATTCAACATTGTACCTACAACAATGAAAATTGTATTGCTGCTTAGAATTTGTTAAGAGAGTAGGTCTCATGTTAACACGTTCTTACCAAAAAAAAAAGTTCCTTCCTGTTTTTGTCTCTAGTAACTTACCTGTTTTATTGCTAGGTCTAGTAGGGACTTCTTCCTGCCATACCAGACTGTGCCGTGTCTCTTGGAACGCATTCCTGAAAACCCTGTCAGCTGGGGTCTGTTAGTGTGGTATTTATCTGGGTCATAGGCTCAGGCCTCGAAAGAGTGGTTAGAGTATAAATAGTAAGTGAAGTTATGACTTCAGCAGTTTCCTTGTCATCATAAAGTGGGAGGCAACAGAGACTTCTCTGTCTTGTGAACCTGTATTTCATGGTTCTGCCTTGATAGAAGGTGTAAAAGGTAACCCTCTGCATCAGATTCTGGGGCTTACCCTGTTTCATCCATCAGGCTTTGAGCATAACTTATTCAGTAAAATATTAGATGTGAGTGCTATTAGGGTTTAGATATGGCATGGCTTTTTTTCCCCCCTGAATTGGGATTTATTTTATTCCTGATTATTTTGCTAATTGGTTTGCGTATTTGAATACTGATAATTTTGCATTCTTCACTACTAAACAAATATAGAGGAGAATATAAATGCAGTTATTAATGTGAATAATTTAGTGAAGCTTTTGAGTTGAAGTTTATGTTAAAGTCAGGATCTATATAAATACGTATTATTTTTCTTTACTGAATTGTTTTTATTAGATGTTGAGTAGAATAAAAAACAATTAGTAGATCATCCATTGGATCTAAAGAAATGGTACAGAAATTACCTGTATGCTTACCACCTAATTTATTGAAAAGTACATTGCTAGAAAGACAGATAAAACCAGAAGGCTCCTTGGGGCCTGGCCTGGTGGCGTAGTGGTTAAGTTCGTGCACTCCGTTTTGGCACCCGAGGGTTCCCAGGTTTGAGTCCCAGGCACAGACCTGTGCAGCGCTTATCAAGCCATGCTGTGGTGGCATCCCACATATAAAATAGAGGAAGATGGGGACGGATGTTAGCTCATGGCCAACATTCCTCACCAAAAAATAAATAAATAAATAAAAATAAAAAAACCCCCCAAAAAACAGAAGATATTCATTAAAAAAAAAAACCAGAAGGCTGCTATGTGTCCCTCACCTAAGAGATACTCCCTATCCTGAATTTTGTGTTCATTATTCATTTGTTTTTCCCTATGTTTGATTCCTTAGATAATGTATTGTTTACTTTTGAAGTTTTTGTAAATGAAATCAGTGCAAGTATTCTTCTGTAACTTGCTTCCTTTGTTAACATTATGTTCCTGAGATTCATCCGTGTTGCATGTAGCTCTAGTTCATTCATTTTCATTGCTGTATGGTATTCCAGTGAATTAATATATCACAGTTGATTCATTCCTTTGTTAATGGAAATTTGGGTTGTTCCAGGTTTTTGCTATTATAAACAGGGCTGCTCTGAACATTCTTGTACCTAACTCCTGGTGCCTATGTGCAAGAGTTTCTCTTAGATTCACACCTAGGAGAAAAATTCTTGGGTTATAGGCTATGTATATGTTCAGCTTTGTTTTGATGGTGCCAAATTGTTCCCCCAACATGGTTATACTTACACTCCCATCATCAGAAAATTATGTTGTTCTGTATCCTAGCTAGGACTTGATATTAACAGACATTTTGATTTTTGCCAATCTGGTCTTTTGTGTTACTTAAGAATAACAACATTCATTGGGCTATTTTCATATCTGTAAACGTACAAAAATTTAACTGTCCTCAAGACCCTTATGGTTACTTGTACAGGCAGGCAGTACTTAAAAAAAGGTAAATGACAAGGAGGTGCTAAGTGAAAGTTATATTTTTTCTTAATTATTTTATAACTGTATTGTTTCCCTAGCGGTTTTTTTTTTGATGTTTTAATAGTTTATAATGTGAAATTTTGGGTTGTACATTTTTGTTTGTCCATCACCATATATATGTCTCCCTTTACCCCTTGTGCCCACCCCCCACCCCCATTGCCCCTGGTAACCACAATACAGGTTTCTCTGTCCATGTGTTGGTTTATATTCCATGTGTGAGTGAGATCATACAGTGTTTGTCTTTCTCTTTCTGGCTTACCTCACTTAACATAATACCCTCCAGGTCCATCCATGTTGTTGCAAATGGGACGATTTTGTCTTTTTTTGTGGCTGAGTAGTATTCCATTGTATATATATACCACATCTTCTTGATCCAATCATCAGTTGAAGGACACTTGTGTTGCTTCCACTTCTTGGCTATAGTGAATAATGCTGCAATGAACATAGGGGTGCTATAAGCTTCTTTGGATTGTTGATTTCAGGTTCATTGGATAGATTCCCAGTAGTGGGATAGCTGGATCATAGGGCATCTCTATTTTTAATTTTTTGAGGAATCTCCATGCCGTTTTCTATAGAGGCTGCACCAGTTTGCATTCCCACCAGCTGTGTGTGAGGGTCCCTGTTTCTCCACATCCTCTCCAACATTTGTTGTTTTTTGTCTTGGTGATTATAGCCATTCTCAGGGGCGTGAGGTGATATCTTAGTGTTGTTTTGATTTGCATTTCCCTGATGATTAGTGATGTTGAACATCTGTTCATGTGCCTATTGGCCATCTGTATATCTTCTTTGGAGAAGTGCCTTTTCATTTCCTCTGCCCGTTTTTTGATCGGGTTGTTTGTTTTTTTGTTGTTCAGTTGTGTGAGTTCTTTATATATTATGGAGATCAACCCCTTGTCAGATATATGTTTTGCAAATATTTTCTCCCAGCTGATGGGTTGTCTAGTCATTTTGGTCCTGGTTTCATTTGTCTTGTAGAAGCTCTTTAATGTGATGAAGTCCCACTTGCTTATTTTTTATTTGGTTTCCCTAGTCTGAGTAGGCATGTCATCTGAAAAGATTCCTTTATCACCAATGTCAAATAGTGTGTTGCCTGTATTTTCTTCTATGAGTTTTATAGTTTCAGGTCTCACCTTCAGGTCTTTGATCCATTTTGAGTTGATTTTTGTGAATGGGGATAGCAGATGGTCCCTTTTCATTCTTTTGCATGTGGCTGTCCAGTTTTCCCAGCACCGTTTATTGAAGAGACTTTCCTTTCTCCATTGTATGTTCTTAGCTCCTTTGTCGAAAATTAGCTGTCCGTATATGTGTGGTTTTATTTCTGGGCTTTCAATTCTGTTCCATTGATCTGTGTGTCTGTTTTTGTACCAGTACCACTCTGCTTTGATTACTATTGCTTTGTAGTGTGTTTTGAAGTCAGGGATTGTGATGTCTCCAGCTTTGTTCTTTTTTCTCAGGATTTCTTTAGCTATTCGGGGTCTTTTGTTGCTCCATATGAATTTTAGTATTCTTTGTTCTATTTCCGTGAAGAATGTCATTGGGATTCTGATTGGGATTGCATTGAATCTGTAGATTGCTTTAGGTAATATAGACATTTTAACTATGTTTATTATTCCAATCCATGTGCATGGGATGTCTTTCCATTTCTTTATGTCATCATCAATTTCTTTCAATAATGTCTTATAGTTTTCATTGTATAGGTCTTTCACCTCCTCGGTAAGATTTATTCCTAGATATTTTATTCTTTTTGATGCAATTGTAAATAGTATCTTTTTGAGCTCTCTTTCTGTTAGTTAGTTATTAGCATACAGAAATGCAACTGATGTTTGTAGATTGATTTTGTACCCTGCAACTTTGCTGTAGTTGTTGATCATATTTAACAGTTTTCCAATGGATTTTTTAGGGTTTTCTATATTTAAAATCATGTCATCTGCAAATAGTGAAAGTTTCACTTCTTCCTTGCCTATTTGGATTCCTTTTATTCCTTTTTCTTGCCTAATTGCTCTGGCCAAAACCTCCAGTACTATGTTGAATAAGAGTGGTGAGAGTGGGCAGCCCTGCCTCGTTCCTGTTCTCAGAGGAATGGCTTTCAGTCTTTCCCTGTTGAGTATGATATTGGCTGTGGGTTTGCCATAAATAGCCTTTATTATGTTGAGGTACTTTCCTTCTATACCCATTTTGTTGCGAGTTTTTATCATAAATGGATGTTGGATCTTGTCAGATGCCTTCTCTCCATCTATTGAGATGACCATGCGGTTTTTATTCTTGGTTTTGTTGATGTGGTGTATCATGTTGATTGATTTGCAGATGTTGAACCATCTCTGCGTTCCTGGTATAAATCCCACTTGATCATGGTGTATGATCTTTTTAATGTATTGCTGTATTCGGTTTGCCAATATTTTGTTGAGGATTTTTGCATCAGTGTTCATCAGCGATATTGGCCTGTAATTTTCCTTCTTTGTATTGTCTTTGTCTGGCTTTGGTATCAGGGTGATGTTGGCCTCATAGAATGAATTAGGAAGAGTTCCATCTTCCTCTGCTTTTTGGAATAGTTTGAGAAAGATGGGTGTTAAATCTTCTTTGAATGTTTGGTAAAATTCATCGGAGAAGCCATCTGGTCCTGGACTTTTATTTTTGGGGAGGTTTTTGATTACTATTTCAATCTCTTTACTTGTGATTGGTCTATTCAGATTCTCCATTTCTTCTTGGTTCAGTTTTGGGAGGTTGTATGAGTCTAAGAATTTATCCATTTCTTCTAGATTGTCCAATTTGTTGGCATATAATTTCTCATAGTATTCTTTTATAATCCTTTGTATTTCCGTGGTATCCGTTGTAATTTCTCCTCTTTCATTTCTAATTTTATTTACTTGAGCCTTTTCTCTTTTTTTCTTAGTAAGTCTGGCTAAGGGTTTGTCAATTTTGTTTATCTTCTCAAAGAACCAGCTGTTTGTTTTGTTAATCCTTTCTACTGTTTTTTTGGTCTCAATTTCATTTATTTCTGCTCTGATTTTTATTATTTCTCTCCTTCTGCTGACTTTGGGCTTTGTTCTTCTTTTTCTAGTTCTGTTAGGTGTAATTTAAGGTTGCTTATTTGGGCTTTTTCTTGTTTGTTAAGGTGCGCTTGTATCACTATGAGTTTCCCTCTCAGGACCGCTTTTGCTGCATCCCGTATGGTTTGGTATGGCATATTTTCGTTTTCGTTTGTTTCCAGATATTTTTTGATTTCTCCTTTAATTTCTTCAATGATCCATTGGTTGTTCAGTAGCATGTTGTTTAATCTCCACGTTTTTGTCACTTTCCAAGTTTTTTTTTCGTGGTTGATTTCCAGTTTCATAGCATTATGGTCTGAAAAGATGCTTGTTGTGATTTCAATCTTTTTAAATTTATTGAGGCTTGCTTTGTTTCCCAACATATGGTTTATCCTTGAGAATGTTCCACGCGCGCTTGAGAAGAATGTGTAGTCAGCTGTTTTTGGGTGGAGTGCTCTGTATATGTCTGCTAGTTCCATCTCGTCCAGTTTTTCATTTAAGTCGACAGTTTTTTTTTTTGTGAGGAAGATCAGCCTTGAGCTAACATCCATGCTAATCCTCCTCTTTTTGCTGAGGAAGACCGGCTCTGAGCTAACATCTATTTCCAATCCTCCTCCTTTTTTTTTTTGTCCCCCAAAGCCCCAGTAGGTAGTTGTATGTCATAGTTGCACATCCTTCTAGTTGGTGTATGTGGGACGCAGCCTCAGCATGGTCGGAGAAGCGGTGGCTCTGTGTGTGCCCGGGATCCGAACCCGGGCCGCCAGTAGTGGAACGTGCACACTTAACCCCTAAGCCACAGGGCCAGCCCTAAGTCTACTGTTTCTTTATTGACTTTTTGTCTGGATGATCTATCCATTGATGGAAGTAGGGTATTAAGATCCCCTACTAATATTGTGTTGTTGTTAATATCTCATTTTAAGTTTGTTAATAGTTGCTTTATGTACTGTGGTGCTCCTATGTTGGCTGCATATATATTTATAATTGATATGTCTTCTTGGTGGAGTGTCCCTTTTATCATTATATATTGCCCTTCTTTGTCTCTCTTAACCTGTTTTATCTTGTAGTCTGCTTTGTCTGATACGAGTATGGCAACACCTGCTTTCTTTTGTTTGCCATTAGCTTGGAGTATCATCTTCCATCCTTTCACTCTGAGCCTGTGCTTGTCTTTAGAGCTGAGATGTGTTTCCTGGAGGCAGCATATTGTTGGGTCTTGCTTTTTAATCCATCCTGCCACTCTCTATCTTTTGATTGAATAGTTCAATCCATTTACATTTAGGGTGATTATTGATATATGAGGGCTTAATGTTGCTGTTTTGTCACTTATTTTCCGGTTCTTTTGCATTTCCTGTGTTTCTTGTCCCATTTGTTTCAGACTGCCAATTCAGTTTGGTTGTTCTGTCTTATGACTCTTCTAGTTTTTTCTTTGTTTATCATATGTGATTTTGTTCTGATTATTTGTTTAATGGTTACCTTGAGGTTTGTATAAAAAATCTCATGTATGAGATAGTCCATTATCTGATTGCCTCTTATTTCCTTATACGAAGTCAATTCAATCACTTTCCTCTTCCCCTTCTAAGTCGTTCTTGTTACACCTTATTCTATCTTGTGTTGTGGGTGTGTGTTTACAGTGATGAGGTTATATTTATTTTTGGTGAATTCTTTTCTTTGATCTTTGATTTTGGTATTTAAGTGGTTGCTAACCTATTCTGGTAAAGATCTACTATTTTTCTGAGTTTGTCTACCTGTTTTTCTCCTTGCTCCAGGCTTTGTATTCCCTTTCTCTTCTTTTTTTCAGGCCTGAGGGCCTTCTTGAGTATTTCTTGTAGCGGGGGTCTCATGGCCATGAACTCCCTTAGCTTTTGTTTATCTTGGAAAATTACTATTCCTCCATCATATTTGAAGGATAGTTTTGCTGGGTAGAGTATTCGTGGCTGGAAGTTTTTGTCTTTCCGTATTCTGAATATATTATTCCAGTCTCTCCTAGCCTGTAAAGTTTCTGTTGAGAAATCTGCTGAGAGCCTGATGGGAGTTCTTTGTACGTTATGTTTTGTTTTTGTAGCTGCCCTTAACATTGTTTCTTTGTCATTGACTTTGGCCAGCCCTACCACTGCATGTCGTGGAGTGGGCCTTTGCCTGTTGATGTATTTAGGTGCCCTGTTGGCTTCACTTACTGGTATTTCCTGCTCCTTCCCCAAATTTGGGAAGTTCTGAGCTATTATTTCCTTGAATAGGCTCTCTGTTCCTCTTTCCTTCTCTTCTTCCTCAGGAATACCTATAATTCTTATGTTACATTTCCTAATAGAGTCAGATATTTCTCGGAGACTTTCTTCCTTTCTGTTGAGTCTTAGGTCTCTCTCCTCATGTGTGCTTGTGTGTTTATTGCATTTGTGTATATATTTGTTGAAACATTTGAGAATAAGTCACAAACAACATGACACTACACCCATTAAAAATATTCAGCATCCATCTTCTAATGACAGGGACATTCTTCTTTCTTAACTGCAATGCCATGATTACTTTTAAGAAAATTGACAAGAAATCCCTAATATCTAATAGTCAATTCTATTCAAATTTCTCAGTTATCCCCCAAGCATCTTTTATAGCTGTTTGTTTTTTTGTTTGTTCGTTTGTTTGTTTTTGAATCAAGATCCTATCAAAGCTCACAACTAGCATTTGTTTGTCACGTCTCTTAGTCTCTTTTAATTTAGAACCGTCCTCTCATCTTTATTTTCATGATGCTGACTTTTTGAAAAGACTAATCAGTTGTCCTGTAGAATGTCACATTCTCAATTATCTGATTATTTCCTCATAGAGTCTTTAAGTTGTTCTTTCATCCTCTGTATTTTCTGTAAGCCAGAAATTAGGTCCAAAGGCCAATTAGATTCTGTTAAGATCAACTTGACAAGAAGACCCCTAGGTGATGCTGTGTACTTCCTGTTGTGTCACAGCAGGAGGTACAGAATGCCTGGTCATCCCACTCCTAGTGGTACTAAATTTGATCACTTGGTTAAGGAGGTTGCTACCAGATCACCATTGTAAACATATATTTTTCACTTTACATTTACCATGTACTCTGTGGGATGACGATACTCTGGCACTGTGAGAATATGCATTTCTTCAGCAATCTTTCTCCAACTGGTTTTAGCATCCATGATGATACTTACCTGATAATTATTTCAATGTGGGCTGCAAATGGTGATTCCCACCGTCCCGCCACCCCCCATTCTATATTTAATAGCTGATTTTTTTTTTCCATAAGGAAGAGTTTTTCCTAATCAACTGGTCAATAATCTATGTTCCACCTAAAAATGGTAGTATAATATTCCTACTGAAAAGACATGAAATGATAATATACTGTTTACTTCCAGTGGTCAAAAATGTTTGTTTTTGTTTTCTTAATTTTTCAGTTGAGGGACCTTTGGACTTTTTTCCTTCATTCAATATGAAAATCAGTTATAGTCCTTATTCTTTTTTTTGTTGTTGTTCTGTTGAGAAAGATTGTACCTGAGCTAACATCTGTGCCAGACTTCCTCTATTTTGTACGTGGGACACCGCCACAGCATGGCTTGGTGAGCGGTGTGTAGGTCTGCACCCAGGATCTGAACCCGTGAACCCTGGGCCACCGAAGCAGCGCTCGCAAACTTAACCACCGTGCCACCTGGCTGGCCCCAACAGTCCTTATTCTTTTCGATGTTCATATTGTCTCAAATTGGGTCAGTGATACCATCTTCAGAGTGGCTTCTGTATCCTTTTGACCCTTCTCCGTTAGTCTCTGATTGCTTCCTAGCTTTCTGGCACAAGACAAATCAGGTTTACTTTGTAATTTCCGTATCCCAGATCTGGAATCAGTCCTGTCTCCAAGGAGCCCTTGTTTCTGGTAGGAATGTCTTAGAAATCTAGATCTAGGTGCTAAGTATGCTGCATACTACTGGAGTGTCCTTGCCTGTAGGAGAAAGGGTAATGACATATTCAAGGAACTTTGCTGATGGCTCTGTGGAGGAGGCACATAAAACTGCCAAGGGGCAATTTTTCAAAGCAGCATACTAAATAGGTAAAAAATGATGTAGGTAAGGACAGGTCCTAGAAGACCTGAAGGAGGAGAATTAAGAACTGGATTTTTTCGGGCCGGCCCCGTGGCTTAGCAGTTGGGTGCGTGCGCTCCGCTGCTGGCGGCCCGGGTTCGGATCCCGGGCGCACACCGACGCACCGCTTCTCCGGCCATGCTGAGGCCATGTCCCACATACAGCAACTAGAAGGATGTGCAGCTATGACATACAACTATCTACTGGGGCTTTGGGGGAAAAAAAATAAAAATAAAATTAAAATAAAAAAAAAACTGGATTTTAATAAATTAAAAAAAATAAAGAAAAAGAAAAAGGTAAATAAAACGGAGTGTATTGGAGTGAAGAAGAGGACACTCTCTGGGGAAAGGATGTGTTTATGGAAGTAGGAGCAAGCTGAGGCTTGTGCGTTACAGCAAGTAGATGAGCTTTACTGTGCTGAGGACTCCTGGTAGAAATAGAAGGAAATAAAATGATTGTTAGGAATAGAGACCTTGTTGTTCCATTGAGTATATTTTTTTCAAAATGTAAATATCTCCTTTTGTTTTTCATTACAAAAAGCTGTACGTGATTTTTGCATAAATTTAAAACAGAAGTGTATAGAGTCACGTGTCACTTAACAACAGAGATACATTCTGAGAAGTGCATTGTGGGGCAATTTCATCATAGTGCGAACATCATAGAGTATACTTAAACAAACCTAGATGGTGTAGCCTACTACACATCTAGGTTACATGGTACTAGTTTCATGAGACCACTGTTGAATACATGGTCCATCATTGACTGAAATGTTGTTATGTGGTGCATGACTGTAAAGTGAAAACTCCGTCATGATCATATCCTAAGAGAATGTTAATGGTTTGGTTTATTATCTTTCCAGACTTCTATATATGTAATACATCCAGTTTAAGAGCATGGATACTGTATCAAGAGGGTGTGCATTTAAAACATGGCTTTGCCATTAACTAGGTTTGTGTTTTTTGGACATGTTAATTAATCTGTGCCTCAGTTTTCTCATCTATAAAATGGGATAGTAATAATAGTACCTACCTCTTAGAGTTGTTGTGAGAATTAGCAGTATTAATACATAGTAAGTGCCTAAATCAGTGCTTGGCATGTAGTACACACTCAAATGTTAGCTGTTTTTATTTTTTCAAAGCAAAAGTGGGATCATTGCTCTATATTATGTACATGTATACAGTTTTGTAACTTTTAAAAAAAGTATCTTTTTTCTTATTGTGGTAAAAAACACAATATAAACTTTACTGTCTTAACCATTTTTAATTGTACAGTTCAGTAGTGTTAAGTATATTTACATTGGCGTGGAGCAGATCTCCAGAACTTTTTCATCTTGCAGTATTGAAACTATCCATTAAACAACAACTCTCCTTTGCTCCCTCCTGATGCTCCATTCTACTTTCTGTATCTATGAATTTGACTGTTTTGGATACCGCAAACAAGTAGAACCAGACAGTATTTGTCATTTTGTGATTGGCTTGTTTCGCTTAACATAATGTCCTCAAGGTTCATCCATGTTGTGGCATGTGACAAGATTTTCTTCCTTTTCAAGGTTTTGGAGTATTCCATTGTATGTGTATACCACATTTTGTTTATCTGTTCATTCTTTGATGGACATGTGGGTTGCTTCCACCTCTTGGTTGTTGTGAATGGCTCTGCTGTGAACATTGCTTTGCAAATATCTCTTTGACCCTGCTTTCAATTCTTTTGGATATGTATCCAGAAGTGGGATTGCTGGATCATTAAGTAGTTCTAGTTCTAATTTTTTGAGGACTTATACTGTCTTCACTAGCGGTTGCACCATCTCACTGTGGTTTACAATTCCACCAACAGTGGACAAGGGTTCTAACTTCTCCAAATCTCCACCAATACTTATTATTTTTGTTTTTTTTTTTTGATGGTAGCCATCCTGTTGGGTGGGATATGATATCTCATTGTGGTTTTGTTTGTATTTCTCTGATGATTAGTGATGCTGAGTACCTTTTCATATGCATGTTGGTCACTTGTATATCGTTTTTGGAGAAATGTCTGTTCAAGTCCTTTGCCCATTTTTTTTTTTGAGGAAGATTGGCCCTTCGCTAATATCTGTTGCCAGTCTTCCTCTTTTTTCCTTTTTCTCCCCAAAGCCCCAGTACATAGTTGTGTATCATAGTTGTAGAGTTGTAGCTCTTCTATATGGGACGCCACCTCAGCATGGCCTGATGAGTGGTGAGCAGGCCTGCGCCCAGGATCTGAACCGGCAAACCCTGGGCCGCTGAGGCGGAACATGCAAACTTAACTGCTGCGCCACCCAGGCCGGCCCCCCGGCATGAGCATTTTTAAAGAAAAGCTTTCCAGGTGCTTCTAACATGTAGCCAGGTCTGAGAACCACACTACCCCATATCAGCTCCTAAAACTAGTAGATATCTGTTGGTGCTAAAGAAAAAGTGTGTTCTCTTGGGGTGAAAACTCAAGTTTTACCTACTAGTTATAATAGGTAATCAATAGACAGTGCTTTGCCTCTATTAAATAGGTGGAGAATAATGCAGTGAGACAGAATGCTCTCAAACGAGTACCGAACAAGTACGTGTGACCTGTTAGGCTTGGGGATGGGATGGGGAGTGGTGTGGACACTTTATGGGGAAGGTAGCATATGAAATAGACCTGAAGGGATAGTTAAAGCTTCTTAGGACACAGATGTAAAGGTGAGTGTCAGGAGCAGATAGACCGGGTTGTATAAAGGAAAGGAAAGTGTGGTGTTTGGGGAACTCGAGGTCTAGTTTAGTTAGGTCATTGCTATAGTTTTCAGAGATAAGGAGGGAAAGATTGCCCAGTTAAGGAGTCAAAGGTTGATTCTTTAGGGAATGGATAGTAGTCACTCAGGGTTTTGAGCGCTCCTAGTCTGGTAATGAAGGGGAGAAGAAACTGAGTGAGACTGTGGTTGAGAGAAGGAAATTGTTCAGTCTTGGAGAGTTATTAGGAGATATGGGAATGTCCTTGACACTGTCAGTGGTCTTGAAGACCATGACCTGCTTGCCTCATGGCCTCGGCAGGTAAGAGGAAGGTGGGTGTCCTGGTACAGGTGAGAAGTGTTTGTTATGAATATTTGATTCCTTCATTTACTTGAATCCTCATATATCTTGAAATACAGTGTTGTTTTGTGAGACAGTTCCCCAGTTTATTTAATGAGAATAATCCCATTAGTCCTCTTATTAAAAAGCTGGGGCTTGATGTAAGTTTCTTAAACCACTCTGGTTCGTATAAAGCACTCTGAAATCCCTTGAGGAAAACACAGGGGTATTTGCATAGCTACTTTTCAATGAATGTGTGGAATTTCAAGATGTTAGTTGGTGGTGGCTACGTTAAAAATACACTTGGGAGAAAAACTGATGTGGGACAGAGGTGATCCAGTGCATTGTAAGCTTCTTCAGAATACCAGGTAGTCTGAAAAATCTAAAGCGTGTTCTGCTTTTCCAGGAGTATGTTCATAATCTTTTGAAAGTGTTCTTTGCTGAAGTAGAATCAAGGATGATTATTTTATTTTATTTTTTGCTGAGGAAGAGGCACCCTGAGCTGACACCTGTGTCAGTCTTTCTCTGTTTTATATGTGGGATGCCGCCACAGCATGGCTGCTGACGAGTGGTGTAGGTCCATGCCTGGGGAACCAAACCCAGGCTGCCGAAGCAGAGTGTATCAAACTTAATCACTAGGCCGGCGCCAGGGGTGATTATTTTTAAATCTTGGTAATTGCTCCATAGCTTATGACTTTTTAGAATAGATATGAAAAGAAAATAATTTTCCATTAATACTTAGGGTGTGTCCTGTGTTGGTCTTTATATTACATTATCTTGAGTTTTTTACTCTGCGCACCATGAAGTGAGGATGGAGGAGAAGGGTTATAAAATATGGTTACTTTAAAAAATTTATACTGGGGCCAGCCTGGTGGCATAGTGGTTAAGTTCGTGGGCTCTGCTTTGGCAGCCCAGGGCTCGCAGGTTCAGATCCCCGGGCGCGGACCTATGCACCACTCATCAAGCCATGCTGTGGCAGGAGCCCCACATATGAAGTAGAGGAAGATGGGCATGGATGTTAGCTGAGGGCCAGTCTTCCTCAGCAAAGGAAAAAAAAATTTATGCTGCTTTTAGTTTATTCAAAGTTTACCTCAGAATCAGGTCAACAGTAGAGAACACAATGGAATAGATTTTTTTTTTTAATTGATGTTTTAATGGTTTCTAACATTGTGAAATTTTGGGTTGTACATTTTTGTTTGTCCATCACCATATATATGACTCCCTTCACCCCTTGTGCCCACCCGCCACCCCCCACTCCCCACCCCCACTGCCCCTGGTAACCACAGTCCAGTTTTCTCTGTCCATGTGTTGGTTTATATTCCACATATGAGTGAGATCATACAGTGTTTGTCTTTCTCTTTCTGGCTTATTTCACTTAACATAATATGCTCCAGGCCCATCCATGTTGTTGCAAATGGGACGATTTTGTCTTTTTTTATGGCTGAGTAGTATTCCATTGTATATATATACCACATTTTCTTAATCCAATCGTCAGACGAGGGACACTTAGGTTGCTTCCACTTCTTGGCTATGGTGAATAATGCTGCAATGAACACAGGGGTGCATAAGCCTCTTTGGATTGTTGATTTCAGGTGCGTTGGATAGATTCCCAGTAGTGGGATGGCTGGATCATAGGGCATCTCTATTTTTAATTCTTTGAGGAATCTCCATACCGTTTTCCATAGAGGCTGCACCAATTTGCATTCCCACCAGCTGTGTATGAGGGTTCCTGTTTCTCCACATCCTCTCCAACATTTATTGTTTTTTGTCTTGGTGATTATAGCCATTCTAACAGGCGTGAGGTGGTATCTTAGTGTTGTTTTGATTTGCATTTCCCTGATAATTAGTGATGTTGAGCATCTTTTCATGTGCCTATTGGCCATCTGTATATCTTCCTTGGAGAAGTGTCTGTTCATTTCCTCTGCCCATTTTTTGATCGGGTTGTTTGTTTTTTTGTTATTCAATTGTGTGAGTTCTTTATATATTATGGAGATCAACCCCTTGTCAGATGTATGTTTTGCAAATATTCTCTCCCAGCTGGTTGGTTGTCTGTTCATCTTGATTCTGGTTTCATTTGTCTTATAAAAGCTCTTTAATCTGATAAAGTCCCACTTGTTTATTTTTTCTTTAGTTTCCCTAGTCTGGGTAGGCATGTCATCCGAAAAGATTCCTTTAAAACCAATGTCAAATAATGTGTTGCCTATATTTTCTTCTATGAGTTTTATAGTTTCAGGTCTCACCTTCAGGTCTTTGATCCATTTTGAGTTAATTTTTGTGAATGGCGATAGCACATGGTCCACTTTCATTCTTTTGCATGTGGCTGTCCAGTTTTCCCAACACCATTTATTGAAGAGACTTTCCTTTCTCCATTGCATGTTCTTAGCACCTTTGTCGAAAATTAGCTGTCTGTATATGTGTGGTTTTATTTCTGGGTTTTCAATTCTGTTCCATTGATCTGTGTGTCTGTTTTTGTACCAGTACCATGCTGTTTTGATTACTATTGCTTTGTAGTATGTTTTGAAGTCAGGGATTGTGATGCCTCCTGCTTTGTTCTTTTTCTTTAGGATTTCTTTAGCTATTCGGGGTCTTTTGTTGCCCCATATAAATTTTAGTCTTCTTTTTTCTATTTCTGTGAAGAATGTCATTGGGATTCTGATTGGGATTGCATTGAATCTGTAGATTGCTTTAGGTAATATAGACATTTTAACTATGTTTATTCTTCCAATCCATGTGCATGGGATATCTTTCCATTTCTTTATGTCATCATGGATTTCTTTCAATAATGTCTTGTAGTTCTCATTGTATAGGTCCTTCACCTCCTTGGTAAGATTTATTCCTAGGTATTTTATTCTTTTTGATGCAATTGTAAATGGTATTATCTTTTTGAGCTCTCTTTCTGTTAGTTCATTATTAGCATATAGAAATGCAACTGATTTTTGTAGATTGATTTTGTACCCTGCAACTTTGCTGTAGTTGTTGATTGTTTCTAATAGTTTTCCAACAGATTCTTTTTTTATTTTTTAAAGATTTTATTTTATTTATTGATTTTCCCCCCAAAGCCCCAGTAGATAGTTGTATGTCATAGCTGCACATCCTTCTAGTTGCTGTATGTGGGACGTGGCCTCAGCATGGCCGGAGAAGCGGTGCGTCGGTGCATGCCCGGGATCCGAACCTGGGCCGCCAGCAGTGGAGTGCGCACACTCAACCGCTAAGCCACGGGGCCGGCCCTGGAATAGATTATTAACTGAATTGTAGAGGCAGTAACTGCTAAAGAGTTTAGAAGTGTCATTTCCCACTGGGGACAGGAGGAATTTCACAGAGAAGATGGTATTTAAAATTATTGTTGTCTCCTGTACTCTTGAAGGAAGGGAAGGTTTGAATGGAGGAGATAGACAGAAAGATACATGTAGAATTGGGCGCAGGTGGGGCGGCACCAGCTCCCTGCTCTTGTCTCAGAGCACTCTTTTCTCTGTTTTCAATACTGAAGATCGCTCTAGATTTCCTTTTACAAGAGGTCAGTGATCAAGAGGGGTAAAAAGAAAAATGTTTGGAACCCACTCTGATACATTCCAGATGGCAAGCATTTACAATTAGAAGTGAAAAGTATTTGTTTATTTAAAATTCAGGAAGATTTGATGATTGGATCCTGACTGTTGTTGTGTTGTAAATAACATTACCTTCTGAGTGTAGAAACGAGGAACAATCAACAAATAATGGTGAATGTGTAGACATCCCCACTGTACGGTGTGGGTCTCTGAGGACAACTTAGGAAGGCAGTGAGGTTGATGTGTGAGAAAGGAGTGATGTGATTGTCCTCTTGATGCCCGTCTGTCAAGCCTAGTTCACCAGAAGGGTGACGTCCCCCAGGGAAGAGCTGAAAGAGGGGCACTGTGTGTTTTGGCCACTAGGTGGATACTCACTTGTGGGTGGAGAGGAACTTGGTGAGTCACATTGTGAGCAGGAAAGTGTAAATACGTTGCCTTAATGCTGTATCAAGTGGTTTCATGTCTGCTTCAAGTGACAAGATGCCTTAACTCAGAGTAAGATAGCAATCTTTAGATGGAATCTTCATGCAGCTAGAAAATGGCCTTCAATTTAAAATACTGGCTATAGGAAGTGAACCTTAATATAAATGCACTGTACATTTAGAGATTATACTAATTATTATTTTTTAAATATGGTTTTGATTTTTAAAAAGATATGCACATGGCTTAGAGTCAAATATTCTGTAAATTCATACCCCATACAGGTAATCTCTTTCAACGTTTTTTTTCCAGTTTTATTGAGGAATAATTGACATATAACATTATATTAAGTTTAAAGTATACAACATAATGATTTGATATATGTATATATTGTGAAATGATTAACACAATATATTTAGTTTAGTTAATATGTCACCTCACATAGAATTTTTTTTTCTTTGTGATGAGAACTTGTAAGATTTATTCTCTTCACAACTTTCAAATATAGGATACAGTGTTGTTAACTATAGTCATCATGTTGTACATTATATCCCCAGAACTCGTTTATCTTTATTTCAACATTTTAAACATTATTTTAGCATTTAATTCCATATCTCTGAATAACATGATTATATTGCTATGTCTTGATAATTTGGTTGTAGGCCTTCTTGCTAGGCTTCCTGGACTAGAAGAGGATTTAGCTATTTCACCCCTCACCTGCCATATGCTTGTCTTCTGACTTGTAAATGGTTTTGACCACAGAGTCATGTAGTCTACTTGCCACTTAATAGCTTTCTGACCTTGGACAAGTCATTTAACATCTTTGGGTCTCAGTTTTCTCATCTGCAAAATGGGTATACAAATTGGACCTACCTCATATGGTTGTTAAGAGTTAACATATGTAAAGTACAGTCATGTGACACTTAACGGCAGGGATGCCTTCTGAGAAATGCATCGTTGTGCGAACATCACAGAGTGTACTTACCCAAACCTAGATGGTACAGCCTACTACATACCTAGGCTATAAGGTACTAATCTTACATGACCACTGGCGTATATGCGGTCAGTCATTGACTGAAACGGCATTACACGGTACATGACTGTAATTAGAATAGACGAGCACATAGCAAACACTTTGTAAGTTCATCTGTTCTTCTTACATCGTGATTACTTCTCCTTTTCTGTGCAGCTCCTTTGCTTAGCTTTCTGTGTACTTATCTTTAAATTACCCCAGTCCTTCCTTTGGCTTGGTGAACTCTTAGTATATTTAAACATACTTGGTATTCTGTCACTTGGTTTCATGTTCGCGAAGTGTCTTCCAGAGTCTTTTGACCTCTCCAGCCTGTACGAGTTGGTCTCTAACTCGGCTGTATCTTTTTTTTTTTTGCGGGTGGAGGAGGAGAGGATCATCTCTCATCATCCTGGGGTTTTCCTTTACCTTCTCTTGTTTAGTATCCCCCGATTCCTGCATCCTGGTCAATATTTCATAGAAAATTTCTTTGAAAAATCACATTTTGAGAAAATATTTTTCTTTCTAGTGTTATAAAGCATTTGTTTCTAATTTAAAACCACATATGGGTGGCAGGGTTATTTTCTATGGCCTGTAGTTAAAATAATTTTGGTACTACTTTAGAGTTACATATGTCAATAATGGTGAAAGCTATTAAATAGCAATTTTACATGGAATACCTTAGTTTGGACCTAAAATAGGTACTTTCAAATGCAGTAAAGTGTCATTCAGGAATGCTTTTTATCAATTGAGCACTCATTTAATATTAATCGATTGATTTAGCAACTGTTAAACCTTCTATTTATTGAAAGTTTTGAAATAGAGGAACCACAGTGTGGCACGATGGTTGCTAGTTGCAGTCTCTTTAGAACTTACGAGACAGGCCTGTACTTTCTTGAAAAAGGACAGTTTCCTGAACTTTTTAATGTCACACTATTCCTATCTCTTCCTTATGTCTAGTAGGTCTTCTAGAATAAGCAGGTAGTTTTTGTTTTATTTTGTTTTCTTTATTTGAAAATGAGGAAGAAAGGACTTGCTTGTAGCCCACCAGAAGGGGTTTAAAAAACCATGCTGTCTAAGCTTCTGGCAATGTTTGCTTATTTTTATTATTAAGAGGTTACATTTTGCCAATATGAAGGATTAATAATGTGGTGGAGTGCCGCGCCCCCGCCCCCGCCCCAGTTTATCTCTGATTCCTCAGGAGTGATCACTGTTAACAGTTTGCTATGTTTCCCAAGGAGTTTTCAAAGTACATGGTACATCTCTTAATCAGCTTATTATTCAACAGAATTCAGTAAGAAACATTCTATTTTCCTGTCTGTGCTTGATAACATGGGTTACTATAGTGTCTAATAAAGAAATAATTGCTAGTGGTAAGAGAATTAATTTACTTAATATAAGCTCTGTGGATTGAAACATTTAATCTTTTGTAGAATGTTGATTAAGTGGTAAATATGATTCTACTTGAGACCAGTCTTATGTTTCTTTCTTTGATTTTATCCTTTTGCCCGTTCTTAGTATATACTAAGAAATGTTTATTTATTTTTCATATTTATGTTTTTAAAAATCTTAAGTTAAAAATTTTTATTGAGCTTTTTCTTTTAAATCTGTCCTTTTACCTTGATCTTGTCTGCTTCTTCCTCTCTACCCTATTTGCTGCTAGACTGTTTTTGTTTTTCTTTACGATTACTGGTTTATTATAAAGGATACAGCTCTGGGACAGCCAAAAGGAAGAGATGCATAGGGCAAGGTATTGGGAGGGTAGTGCGGACCTTGTATCTTATCCCGTTTACTGAGCTGTTGCTCCTTCAGAGCTCTGCTGCCCTGTGAGCCTTGTCACTGTCTGGAAAGAGAGTGGACTTGGGAGCCAGAGAGCCCTGTTTAAATTCCAGCTCTGCCGCCCAACAGCTGTTGGAGCTGGTTCAGATTATTTAACCCTTCCCTGCTTTAGTTTCCCCACCTGTAAAATGAATATTACTATCCAGTTCCTAGGATTAGTGTGAAGTCTGATGAGATGAAACATGCAAGGTGCCTGACACAAGAAAAGGCTCTCCACAAATGGCAGTTCCCCTTAGCAAATGTCGAGGGGAGGCTCGACTGGCTTTTATCTATAAGAGAAGGTGATGTCCTGCTAACCCAGCTGGATGGGGCCCCTCCTCTGTAGATGGTCACCACTTGGTCCTTTTTACTCATTAAGAAGATGACAGGGCTATTTTCATTTTTTGAGGCAAGACTGAAGCAGAAGTAATGGCTTCCTTCCTATTATCTACTGGCCAGTAATAATAAGAGTTGGTAGTAATAGTGAAAGGGCAGGTAGACAGGACAGGGAAGAAAGAGCAGCAAGAACACTCTGAATTAAAATACCCAGCAGTACATATCGAGAGACAGAAAATGACAACAACTTTGCAAAACAAATATCATTGCATTATGCAGTTGCGTTATGCAGTATTTTAAGGAATAAGCCACCATAGTCAGGGAGGTAGAAATCATTAAATAATATGAAAAGCTATTAATGTAATACATCAAATTATTATGTCAAATACAAAAAAAATATTGCTTCTGTAGATGCTTAAAATGTATTTAAGATTCAACACCAATCCCTAATTATTCTTTTAAGAGTAGAAATAGAAAAGAATATTTCCTTAATATAAGAAAAAGTGTAAGATTCCTCCAGTTTTATTCTTTTTCAAAATTATTTTAGCTATTCTAGTTTGTTTGCCTTTTCATATAAATTTTAGAATCATCCTTTTCTATGTCTAAGATTTCCAGTGTGATGTTGAAGTAGGAATGCTGAGTGTGGGCATTCTTGTCTGGTTCCCGATCTTAGGGAGAAAGCATCGTGTCTTTCATATTAAATACGGTATAATCTTGATATTTTTGTAGATGATCTTTATCTAGTTGAGGAAATTCCCCTAGTTTAGTGAGAGTTTTTGTCATGAATGGATGTTGATTTTTGTTTCCAACTATATTTTGGATTTTTCTGTTTCTCCTTTTGCTTCTGTCATTTTTTGCTTCATGTACTTTGAAGCTCTGTTGTTAGATATATACAATTTAGACTGTTATATCATCTAGTTAATTGACCTTTTTTATCATTATGTAATTTTCCTATTTACCCTTAGTAATTTTCTTTGTTATTGTCACATAGGTCCCTGAGGCTCTGTTCATTAAAAAAAAAATCTTTCCTGTATTTGAATGAGATAGTTTCTTTTGCTCTTTTAGTTTGCTGAATCGGTCTTCTGTCATCTCCATTATGCTAGAGTCCATCTAGTTAGTTTTTTATTTTGGCTATTGTATTTTTCAATTTTAAAATTTTCATTTGGTTTTTCTTTATATCTTCTTTTCTTTGCAAAGATTTTCTCTTTTTCCATTGGTTGCAGGAATGTTCTTGATTGCTTATTGGAGCATTTTGATAATAGCTGCTTTAAATTCTTTGTCAGTTAATGCCAACCATGGTGTCATCTTAGCACTGGTGTCTGTTGACTCATTTCCCTTGAGAGTTGAAATTTTCTTGGTTTTTTATATACTGAATAATTTTAGATTGTATACTAGAGATTTTGAATATCACATTATGAGATCTTGAATCTTGTTTGAATCTTACGGAGAATGTTGGTATTTTTGTTTTAGCAGGTTACTGATCTGGTTAGATGCTGGCTGCAAGTTGTAACCTGCTGTGGTTCCAGTGTCAGTTCAGTTTTCAGAGCCTTTGCAGGGCTATTCAGATCTGTCCAGTGCTTGGTCTGAGACCTGGATGATGGTCTGTCTGTTAGTTCTGTTCTCACAAGCATCACTATTTTGTATTATGAACAACTTTCTGGGGTCACTTTCTGGAGCTCCTTCCTGGTACTTTCTGGTTCTATGGGAATCCTTTTTTTTTGTCCTCTGGCCAGAAAGTTGGGGTTTTAGTTACCTGCTTTGCTGCATACTTCCATGACTGTGCCTGTGTCTGGGGCCAAACGGCAGGAGGACAGAGAGAGAGAAAAGCAGTGGGTTTGGCCCCACCCTCTCTGGACCACAGCTTCACTGATCAGAGAGGAAAGTGCCTCTTCCTCAGAATTTTGGCTCCTCTGTGCTCATGTTGTGGGTGCCACCTCAAGATCACTTGAGGTCTGGGGTATAAGAGGACAGAAAAGAGAAAAGAAGGTGGATATCTGTACTCTTTGAGCACCAGGAGTTCCCTTTCCTGTTTCTTGCCCCAGAATTAGAGGGTTTCTCCTGGAGCACCTGTGTGGTCGCTTCCGTGTTGCCCCTGGTGGTTTGCAGGGGCAGATGGTAAGCGCGTCACCAGTCTGGCCGTGCCTCACATTTGGGTCTTCCCTAGTGTGTTTGCCTGCTGCTACTTACTTTTCGGAGTCCTCACATAGCTGCTGCATGCATTCTGTTCAGGTTTTATAGTTGGACTAAATCTGTGAATCTGTGACTTTTGTCTCCTTTGCGGTGTGGCTACTGATGATGTCTCTGCTCAGTGTTTTATTTTTTATTAAAAAATTTTTTTGTTAAACGCCTGGCTTCCTAGGGGTTGCCTTTGTTTCTGCATATCTTAGTATTCTGCCAAAGGTTGGTCGCAGGTTATGCGCAAACACCTTGAGCCAGCAGGCTTTTTTCCCCCCGTGCTGGTCTGTGTGTTGGCCAGGAGCGCGTGCGAACTTTAGGTTCTGTGGGCTCTTGCATCCGCTTTCCCGAAGACCAGGTGTGATGGGCAGTGATGCTAGGAAGGTACAAAGTCACAGTAATCAATAGCTGCCTCATTGCCATAAGTTTTCATAAGCCAAGAATTTGGACCAGGTTTGACAAACACATGTTAAAGATAAATATTTACTTATTTATTTATTTAATTTTTTAAAATAATTTTATTTATTTATTTTTCCCCCAAAGCCCCGGTAGATAGTTGTATGTCATAGTTGCACATCCTTCTAGTTGTTGTGTGTGGGACGCGGCCTCAGCGTGGCGGGAGAAGCGGTGTGTTGGTGCGCGCCCGGGATCCGAACTTGGGCCGCCAGCAGTGGAGCGTGCGCACTTAACCACTAAGCCACGGGGCAGGCCCAAAGATAAATATTTGGGTGCATCATCTTTTCAAATTTCAAATTTAAATTGCCGTTAAAAATAAAATTGATGATAATTAGAATTGCACACTTATTATTGGCCACACATTTTACACAGTTGTTTTTCCTACGTTCTGCTTGAGGAAGGTGGAACTTAGAGATACTAAGATTTTTTTTCCACAGTGTCTTACACTTAATAAGTGACAAAGCTGGAATACAAGTCTGTCTGACTTCAAAGTCTGTGGTTTTAAGCCACTGCCCTAAACTTAGTTTTGAGATTGAATATTTTAGAAAACCATGTGGGTTTTGAGTTGTTCCTACTTAGAAAGCCATAGTAATAAGTAGGCAGTGTGTTTTTTTGTAGTATTAAAAAATTAAGCAAAGATGCTCATTTTTGTAACATTTTAAATGCTTCTTTTACCTCTTCTCTCTGATGGTTCCTTCCCTCTCCCTTTTCTTGACTTAAATTGGTATGTATCCCCCCTTCTTGCTTGAATTGATATGTAGACTTTTGTTCCTTAAATGAATCACTTGGGATAGAGATGTTATTTTATTTAAGGAGATATGTGTCAGCTTCTGTGAGGATAAAAAAAGATGCTGGATGATGCAGAAGTATTTTGTTCACATAACCTATTTAGAAAAGTTTTATAAGTAGGTTGTGTCAGGTTGCCAACCACATACAGGCAGATCTCATTTTGCAGTTCTGATATGCATGAATTTAGTTACCAGAGTTTAGTTAAACAAAATCAGTCTCCCAAGAACATAGAGCCATTACATAAAGTACAGACTTTACTGCTGGCTCTTCAGTCCTCTGATCACTGGTAAATCGCAGGTGTGCATCTTGATCAGTGACCGATCGTCCACTGCTTTCAGAGCCTCAGTGAGTGGTCATTGTGAATCTGTCGCTCAGTTGTCATGCAGACAGCAAAGCCTGTAGTTGTGTTGCTTTCTTGTTTCCCAGTGATAAACTGACGTGACATTTTACAAAAACGGATAATTGAAAGAAGGAATTGGCCAACAAAGATGAAAGTGCAGCAGAGCAGTAAGTGGTAATGCTGGAAGTGAGATCTAAGTGGAGCATAATGGAGTTGCAGCAGAAACAGCTGACCGTGGGGCTGTGGACGTGCAGCCAGAGGAGCTCTGTGAGGCAGACTTTGACGTAAATGAGGAAAATGGTTGTGATGAAAAGGATAACGGTGTCTCAGGGTAAGTGACACCAACAAAAAACTTTACGTTAAAAGAACTCTCAGAGGTACTGAAAGTGCAAAGGATGAAATTTGGAAGCTGTTCCAAACCTAGAAAGGAGTATGACATTTGCCCAGCATAAAACAAGATACTCCGTTACTTAAATTATACAATGGTAAGAAGGCAAACATTGTTCAAACTGTTCTTGATAAAGTTTTTAAATAAAGTAATAAAGCATTCTGTGGGGCCGGCCCGGTGGGGCAAGCGGTTAAGTGTGTGGCTCTGCTGCCGTGGCCCGGGGTTCGCAGGGTCGGATCCTGGGCGCGCACTGATGCACTGCTTGGCAAGCCATGCTGTGGCGGCGTCCCATATACAGTGGAGCAGGATGGGTACGAATGTTAGCCCAGGGCCAGTCTTCCTCAGCAAAAAGTGGAGGATTGGCAGATGTTAGCACAGGGCTGATCTTCCTCACAAATAGAAAAAGAAATAAAGCACTCTAATTCTCAATATTCCTAATGTTTTAAATTACAGCATACTAAATAAATATTAGTTTTACTTTTTTTTCAGCTCCCTGTATATTTATAACTGTCAGAGTTTTTAATATTTTGACAAAAAAATGTAAAGGTTGTGGAGCAGTTGTAATTTTCTGTATTGATTGTGAAGATTGCTTTGTACAGTTACCGCTTGCGTGGTCATTTTTATGGTTCTTCACTAGTGCAAAGCAAGGACTGCCTGTATTAAAAACCAGTTTTATGAAGTTCTTCAAAACCGTTCTGTGTATTATTTAGAAAAAAGAGTTTTAATTTTGGGTTTGTGGATGGAGATCAGGGATGCCATGAACTCACGTCTTTATCAGGTTGTTCCTTGGTTTAAAACCCTTGAATGGCTTTCTGTTGTTATTAGAATAGACCAGAATTCTTAGTACGATCTGACCCCTGCCTATGTCTTTAGCTCTTGTCTTCTACCTCTTCTCAGAGCACTGTGTATTTTTTCTTTTCAGCCCTTAAGACTTAAACGATCTGGTTAATTGTGTGATATTTGTCTAGAATGGTCAGGAACCTGTGTATGTTGTTCCCTGCTGAATGCCCAGCACCTACCACAGTCATAATGTGCACTTCGTTTTTGTATGAGTGAATGAATGAACAGAATTGTATGCACGTGTTTATATGTGCATGTGTATTTTTTTTTCTGTGAAGGGGAATGATTGCTTTCCCAAGATTCTTGAAGGATTCAGTGATCTAAAAATGTTGAGCATTGCACTACTGGAATTGATACACTGAAATGGATACTCAGCCTTGATGGTATCATTAAACATTAAAGATGTTCAGTTTCTAGTGTCAAACTGCATTTGAATATCTGGACATATAAAATATTATATAGCCATGAGCAAGCATTTAAAATTATTACATTGTCTATAGAACATAAAATTTCGTTTTAAAAAAGGTTATCTGTGGTAGGTTTTATTTATATAATAGCATTTTGAAGATCTCTATCAGTTATTACATAAGCTATATGACAGCAGAGTAGAATTGCTGCTGAGTGGGAGGGAGATTGGTAACTTGGCAAATTTCATCTTCTATAAAATTGTAAATTTCTTCTAGTTTTAAAATTCTGTTTTCTTTTTTACATTACCTGTTGATTTTTACTAGATGTTAATTCATTCATATTTTAAACTTCTTTGAGGGCGTTTCTTTTGTTGTGTGTGGGAGGAAGATCAGCCCTGAGCTAACATCCATGCCAATCCTACTCTTTTTGCTGAGGAAGACTGGCCCTGGGCTAACATCTGTGCCCATCTTCCTCCACTTTATATGGGATGCCGCCACAGCTTGGCCTGACAAGCGGTGGGTCGGCGTGCGCCCGGGATCCGAACCCTGGCCGCCAGCATCGGAGCGTGCGCACTTAACCGCTACGCCACGGGGCCGGCCTAAAGGGGTTTCTTGAGCAGTGGGCATATATATATATGTTTAAAAAATATTTTATATCATAATTAATCTTAATTCACAATAAGGTAATTTAAATGTTTTTGATTGGGTTTATGTTTACTGTCTCAACAGCATAGAAACAAAAAGTCCATAATTAATAAAATAATTTTTTCTAAAATAACTTTTTAGTTGGTTATTCAAATTATTTCACACACCTAGTCAAATGCTTCAAACTTGCAAATCCACCCCCCCCCTTCCTATTTCCCATTCTTTTAGCAGTTTCCTTTGGTCGTTTACTGATTCATCCCCAAACTCTCCCACAATTGTATAGAATTCCTCTCACTACTGTTAAATGCATTTGGCATTTAATCGGTTTTCTCTTGGGAATTTCTCTCTTGGAACTCTGACCTCCTCTGCTCGGAGCTTTTGCTCTCTGGGCTTGCTTTGTGGCAGCCATCCTACACCTCTCTTCAGGCCTCGTCCTGGAGATCCCCTTCCTTTCTCTTCTCTCTTGTCTGCATCACATCTTCGTCTTTCTTTGTTTATTCTCATGTTGTCTCCTCCAGTAGATTCCTGAGAAAGATTGTATGGGAGGTAAAATTTTGAGGTTCTGCATATCTGAGAGTGTCTTGCTCCCCTCTGACACTTGATTTTCAGGTTTGCTGGGTATAGAATTCTAGTTTGGAAGTTGTTTTCTTCGAATTTTTATGTTATTGCTCCATTTTCTTTTAGCTTCCAGTGTTGTTGAAAAGTCTGATGCCATTGGGGTTCATAATCTTTTTTCCCCCTTTTCTCTGGAAGCGTGTTGGATCTTCTCCAGTTCCCAGTATTATGAAGTCTCACATTGTATGCCTTGGGCAAGTGGATTTTTATCCTTTGTGGGCCGTTTCAGTCTGGAAACTCCTTTCAGTTATGGAAAACTTTCTTGTTTCTTTGATCTCTCCATTTTCTTTCTGAAACTTATCGTTCAGATATTAGACTTGGTTTAATCTTTTGTTTTAAAAATACCATCTCTTTATTTTCAACTTTCTGTCATTTTGCTCTACTTTTTGGAGAGATTTTCCTAACTTTGTCTTTTTTATTTTTTTTTAAGATTTTATTTATTTATTTTCCCCCCGAAGCCCCAGTAGATAGCTGTATGCCATAGCTGCACATCCTTCTAGTTGCTGCATGTGGGACTCGGCCCCAGCATGGCCGGAGAAGCGGTGCGTCGGCGCGCACCTGGGATCCGAACCCGGGCCGCCAGCAGCGGAGCGCATGCACTTAACCGCTAAGCCACTGGGCCGGCCCCCTAACTTTGTCTTTATTTTGACATATTCATTGCTACTGTCATATTTTTAAATTTCTAAGATTTGTAATCTCTTCCATAATTACTTATAAAATAGAATCATAGGCTTGTGGAGCAGAAGTGTATCTAAAAGATTTTCTATGAAGGCCCTCGCTCTCCAGAAATCTCTTCTATATTGTTCTTGACATATTTTTTCTCATTTCTCGTGGTCCTTGCTTCTTTATTTCCAAATTTCAGGCCAGGTTGAGGGTATAAACTGTGCCGGTGCTTACTAACAATTGGAGTAGCTTATGATTTTGGATAGGGGGGTTTATATGATGGGCCAAGAATCTGTCTTTAATTTTTTCAAGGAAGAGTGTTTATAGTGGGGCTATAATATTGGCTACGTTAGTGCCTAGGAAACGTGAAAGCCACTCTAGCCATACAGAGTTCTCGTTAGGCAGACATTCAGTTGATTTATTCTAAGCTGGCATAAGGAAAATGGATTGAGAATTGTACCAATTGTAGTTGGTGTGCAGATGATGTACTTGGTGTTAAAGAAACATTGGATTTAAGGCCTCTCAGTGAAGAAAAGCAGGGGTGTGGTGCCCCTAACATGCAGCCATGCTGGGATTTGCCTCTGGGCCTGGCAGACTCTGGGACTGGATTCTAGGGCCTACTCTGAACTTCGTCTTCACTTCCTGACTTCCCCTCCCTGATCTTCTCCTTGTTGACAGACTTAGTGCCATCAGCTAGACTGGAAGAAGGAAAGACAAGTGAAACTCCAGTGTGTCTTGTCGCTTTTGCTAATCATGTCTCTGGTGAGGAATAGTTTGGAAAGGGGAGGAAGAGATGTTGAAATTGTTGACAGAAGTTAGATTTCTTAACATAAGTCATGTACCTTTGCTTGCCTCATTTAAACATTACCGTAAATGGTTGGGAGTTGACTCCATAAATAAGTACATGTAAGCAGAAAAAGCTTCAGAAGGACTGTTGTTGGTCCTTCACCTGGGTCAGTGTAGTAGTCGGATTCATTCCTGTGCGCCCTGACGTTGTTGGTTACTGTGTTAGTTCCTGTGGCTGCTGTAACAGATCATCACAAACTGAGTGGCTTAATACAATGGAAATTTGTCCTCTTGTAGTTCTGGAGGCCAGAAGTCCACAATCAGTTTTAGTGAGCCTAAATCAAGGAGACGGCAGGGTCTGCTCCCTCCAGAGGCTCTTTGGGGACAATCCATTCCTTGCCTCTTCCAGCTTCTGGTGGCAGCCAGCACTTCTTGACTTGTGGCTGCATCGCTCCAATCTCTACCCTCCTGGCCACCTCACCTCCTCCTTTTCTGCATATGTGAAACCTCTTTGCCCCTCTCTTATAAGGACACTCGTAATGGCATTTAGCACCAACCTGGATAATCCTTGTATCCTAAAATTCTTAATTAATCACCCATGCAAATACCCTTTTCCCAAATGAGGTAACATTTACAGGTTCCAGGGTTAGGATGTGACATCTTTGCGTGGCCGTGATTCAACCTACTACACTTACCATTGCCACCTTCACCCCTCCCCCCCGTTTTTGGGTCTGTTATTAAACAGGTGAGTGATTGGTCTGATTATGTCACTGTCTGAGTTTTTGTTTCTCGTAATCCAGTGCAATTTCTAACCAATACATTTTCCAAAAGTAAAGGTGCATAGTTTTTTATGATGTCTCTGATACTATTTTTCTTCTCTGATGAGTCTGGAAGTGGACGTTTCGAGACTGGAACAGCAGCTCCACTAAATCATCCGGGACCCAGGCTTCCTGACGTGTGCTTGTTGCTTTGAAGTTACAAGACTGTTGCTTCACCTCAGGCAGCATCCGGGTTTGAAGCAGGGAGCAAGGAAAGGGCAAAGAGTAGAAAATAGTGCCTCTTTTCTAATGAGAACCTTTTTATAAGAAGGTTTCCAGAAGCCCCACCCAACAACTGGGCTTCTGTTTTGTTGGCCAGACTAGGTCACGTGGCCACCTGTATCACAAGGAGGCTGGGAGTGTTTCTAGCAGGGAATGTTGAGCAGTTTTTACCCAGAGGGTAATGATGAAAACAGTTTACATTTCTGTCTACAACTAGAAGAAGGCTTTTGTGTACATGATCTCATGAATCATGGTTCGTTCTCCAGCATATATTGAGAACCTGTTCAATGCCAGGCGCAGAGATCTGCGAGGGGATGTCAGTGGCTTCCGTACACTGATGCTGCTGTGTGCCACACACTGTGAACTGCTTTCCTGTATGTTATTACATTGTCACCTTTGGTCTGCTCTCTTGGCTTCTCCTGGAGATGTCAACCCACCTTACAGTTGGTATCAATCTCGCTTGATAGGTGAGGCAACTGAGGATCTAAGAAAATGGTTAATAATTATTGCCATTTCCAGATTAAAGGTAAAAGTTTAGAGTTTATAATGGTATAGCTCATACATGGTACAGCTTAATCACACCCACGTTTCTGGTTCCACGTTTGGTGCTGAATTGATGCTTTGAATTGAGTACACACACTCCCATACCTGCCCATCCACACATTGGAGAGCAGAGAGCAAGAGTGGCCTCCAGTTGGGCGGTCCTGGGCTGGAGTCCTAGTTCTGCCAGGGAAGGTTCTGTTATGTGACAGACAAATCCTTTAGCTTGTCTGTGCTTCACCTTTGTCATTTGTAAGTTGCAGGTAATGCCATCTGCCTTGCGGGGTTTTTGTGAAGGTGAGATGAGATAGTGCCAGGCGTGTAGTGTACCTACTTGAGAAATGGTAACTGTTAACGGTTGTGAGCATGGTTGTCTTCATGTTGTAGCTCAGCACTGACTTTCCTTTCTCTTCATGTTCTGTAATAGGTGTGGTAATACTGAAGAAATCTATTATTCCTATTTTAGTTCTTGGAACTTTTCGGTTAGTTGTAATATCCCTTTCTTGTGGCAGAATCAGATGTTTTTACCAGTTTTTTCTGCCAATTTCCTGTAACTCCAGGGTGGAGAGAAACAGATCTTTTTGCCAGTTGTGAGTGGTTTTTGCAGTTTGGCAGCAGATAGGGGTAACTCTACCTCCTTCTTCTGTTAGTGTTCTGTAGCTGCCATGACAGGTTACCCCACACTTGGTGGCTTAAAACAACACAAATTTCCTACGGTTCTGTAGTTCAGAAGTCTGACTAGGTCTCAGGGCTAAAATCAGGTGTTGGCAGGACTGCATTCCTTTTTGGAGGCTCCAGGGAGAATCTACTTTTGCCATTTTCAGTTTCTAGAGGCTACCTGCATTCCTTGGCTCGTGGCCCCCTTCCTCCATCTTCAAAGGCAGTAATGTAACATCTCTCGAAGCCTTCTTCCATCATTACATCTTCCTTTGACTCCTGCCTCCCTTTTCCACCTTTTAACGATCCTTTACATTGATTACATTGGGCCCATCTGGATGAAACAGGATACTCTCCCCACCTCAAGGTCATCGGATTAGCAACTGGAATTCCCCTTTACCTTAGGTGTAACCTAACATATTCACAGGTTCCGAGGATTAGGACATGGACATCCTTGGGGCACCGTTATTCTGCCTACCATATCTCTCATTCTCCCCAAAAGACTGAGCTCAGTTTTAGCTTCAAAAGTGAAAAAAAATTTAATGTTGTGGGTACCTTTTTATACATTTGAAGTCTGTTGCGGTTGTGGTAGCAGGGAATAGGTATGACCTGGGTTTTCTTGACTTAATGTTGCAGGCTGTGGAGGATACAAGGAGCTAAAGGGGGGGCAGTGAAGATTCTGGCCCCAGAGGGAGAAACCGACCTCTCACGGGCCCTTGGGTAAACCTTTATGGAGAGGAGCCTTATCACTGGTGTAGTGTGGTTTGATTACTACATACTCCTAGGGATGTTTTCTTTTCTTTTTTTCTTGGCTTTTCTCTTCTCCCTGACTTACTCTTTTATGTTTGCAAAGTCAAAACATTTGTAAGAATTTGTGAATTTTCTTAATATTTTTAATCATTTATTTGAGTAATTTTAAATTCTTTAAAGGAGGGCCTATAAAAATCAAAGCATAGATAAGATCTGTGGTTGAATTCATTTTTCTGATTTATGACGAGTTCATTACTTGAATTCAATTTATTACTTGAATTCATTTTCCCAATTCAGTACTTCCTACTGGGGTGTGAAATATGTCACATGCACATATTTTCCGAAGTGGAAAGTCTGGTGTTTCTAGTCATTCATCCATTGTGATGGATCAGCAAGTACTCACTGAAACTCCACGTGTGTGGCTCTGGCTCTGTGTGGCCCTGGGGATTCGGTGGTAAACTTGACATAGTCTCTTCCTCACGGAGCTCGCAGTCTGGCAGGCACATAGAAAACAAGCACATAGAAAACAAGGTGGATATGACTAACTAGGAATCAGACTACTACAAATGGTGGAAGAATCGCAAAATCTTCCTTGTTTTTCCCCCTAGTGAATGATTGATTAATTGACTCATGATTTTTTTCAAATACTTCAAAATAATTTGGTGACATAAAATTGAAATATAACTAAGACTAGTATTTATAATATAGGCAAATGTGTCTTATTTGATGTAGTCTAAAGTTTAGATTGCTTTTTGAAATGAATTTTTAAATAGGTATAATCATTTCTTAAGCTTTTCCAAATATTAAATGTAGTGAGGTCAAAAATTTGATTTTTGCAAATAAAATTTCCAATTACTATTTCTTATATACAATGCTCCTTAAAATGTTTCTGATTAAGGAAGGGCTGACACTAATTTTCATGCTTGCTCTTCTAGGAATGTTTTAAAGGAAGTTGGGCTACTCACAAGTTACTACATAAGAAAGCAAGTAAGTAAAATCATACATCTCTATGCCATTTGTTTGTCTTAGAAATGGTTTTTGTGCAGAGACATGAATTCTTCCAGTTCTGAAAGTATATACTTGAATGTTCTGAAAGTGTAATCCCGAAAGCTAGAATTAGGACATTTTTTTAATTCTTCGTGGTGTGTAATCTTGTGAATAAAATGTGGCTGAGTCATGTCTTTGTTCATCTCGTATCACGTATGTAACGTGAAAACATGAGATGGTTGCTAGGATGGATGGGACTTGCTTGAGCAATAGCTGAGAATGTCGTGATCTCTGCACCTGCCTTCCTTTGCTGGAAGTTTCCTGTGCTAGGCAGGGGCACAGGAGCTGCCTGGCTTCGGTTAGCCAAACCTCTTGTTTTTGTTTAGTCGATTTTGATTGCTTTTTCTACTCAAAACTATATTACTTTTGGTAATAACTTTTGGTGTTTTAATGTTATTACTTGCAGTCTCATGTTTAATTTTCCTTTTTGAAGTTACTTTGTGAGACACCGCAAGTGAAACTATTGGCTGCCGCTTAGCTGTTCTGTCAGCCCCACGGGTCTAGCAGCGATTCAGATGGCCTTTCCTGCTCTGGCTACTCATCCTGTGAATTCTCGTTGTCATCAGTGTGGCTGGCTTAAGAGAACCTGTCACAATTACTTGAAAATTGACAGGGCTTTCTCTTCTTTAGCGTTGCCATTCTGATGGGTGAAGGCTTGGGAGACAGCACATGGTTCTTGGTATAAGTTTTCTGTTTCAACTTGTTGATCTTGGTATTTTTTATTCATCTACTTGTATATTTTTTAGGAATTTGCTGATTTAATAAAGTTTGGTAGACTGTTTTATGTATATAATTTATATATATTATTTATATATATTTCTTAAAATTGCATTGAGGTCAGGTTAACTACTGTTTGAAGGAAAAGGAAATAAAAATTTAAAAAGGTGTTTTCTGTGGTTGTGTAAAGTGAAGTCTACATTTAAGGAAACTGCTAGGCTATTGTGATAGGAAATGTCGTTAGAGATGAGGAAAAATGATTGTGAACAAATGAAAGTGTTATTATCAAAGGATAAATGGTAGGATTTGTTACCTTAAATCAAAGTGTAGAGATAATTTATGGTTTAAATAATGCCATTTAACTTTATTTACTCATACTTTAAATACTCTATTTCTAATGTGATAGGTATTTTTAGAGCTTTTTGAGCCAATTATTAACATTTTATAGCCAGGAAGTTAAAGCATAGGGAAGTGAAGGGTTGAGGTGAAACAGTATGTTTTCGGGATGGGTCTCTACCTCAGGCGTTCGCTAACTCATTGAAGTGTGCTGCTTTCTTCAATACTGGGTTCCTAAGGGTAGAGTATTTCATTATGACCTACACTACAAGAGAATTAGACAGTTGATGTTTCCTAAGTAAAAAGAACATAATTATTACTGCATCAGACTGAGACTGTTTGGTTTTACTTATACCTCTAGTGTTGAGTGCCGTCTTTTGGATGGTGTCCTCTTGGATCTTTTGGGATGATTTTCTTCAGGGGTTGAGACTCATGTTCTTGGATCCCTTTGGACTGTGTTGGATGGAGACAGCCCTCAGCTGGCCAGCCCTGTACCTTCCACATCCTAATAAATTGACCCCGACTACAGCATGTGGAAGACAGTCCTAGAGGGGGGAATGGTGTGGGGAGGGCTGATCTCCAGAGCTAAGAAAAGTATGGGGAGAGGGTTTAGGGGAAACAAATGTTGGGCTGGGAAGGAACCAGGGCACCTTAAAAGATGGCACCTTATTCCAAGAAACAATAGTGAGATTACAGATAGCAAGCAGTTCATGTCATGAAGATAATATACTCAGTCTTTTTTTAAGTGTAATGTGTGCTGATCTCTAAGGATGCCTGATTTTTATTTGTGTTCGTGTAGGATATTGGTCTGTAACTTGCTTTTAATATCTTTGACTGGTTTTGGTGTCAGAATATTCCTGGACTCATAAAATGGGAAATGTTTCCTCCTCTTCTATTTTCTGGAAGAGGTTGTGTAGAACTGGTATTATTTCTTCCATAAATGTTTGGTGGAATTCACCAGTGAAACCATCTGGACCTGGAGTTTTCTTGATTGCAGAGGCTAATCAGGCCTCAGGAAAATTTCATGTATGAGTTACATAAATAACTCAAGGGCAGAATTTATTTCTTATGTGTCATAGTAAATAAGACCAGTTAGATTGTGAAGCCCTTAAACGCACATAGTGCAGATGAGATGCTTGAGTGGGTATCTCCACACTCATCTCCTGCCAGAGTGTATGTCGTAGCACTTGCTTTAGTCTGAACTGTGCAAGATGTAGCACTTCACATCTCAATACTATGTTATCCTGCACTCTTTTAACGTATCACTGATACATTCAGTGTGTTTCTTTGTCTCCCATTTTCCTAAAGTAGAAGGTGGAAGCATTTGACAAGTACCTTTTGAATAGCCAAAAATGTGATATAAAAACTGTTAAAAAAATTCTAAATAATACTTTTTATTCTACTCCTCTACCGTTCCAAACCAGTGTGCTTGATTATTGGATTGCAGAGAGGAGGTGTTATGTAATATTTCAGAACTAGTTTCACCAAGCATTGTGAGCTGGATTACTTTAAGCCTCACCTCCAAAGTGCTGAAATCGTAGGTCTGTTGTGAGGATTACAGAAACAAATCCATGTAAAGTGCTTAGCATATGTATAGTGCATAGTCATTGCTCAACAACTATTTAGTAATCATCTCTGGAGGAACAGAGTTAGGATTGTGATCAGAAAATGCTGTCGCAGGCGAACCTTAGACATGTGCAGTGTTCTGTGTCAACTGACTGGAGGAGGCAGCCCACACAGAACCTTTTGAAGAATGAAGCTTGGGTGTGATGTACTTGGGGCCAGACCTTTCACTATTTGACACTACCTGCAGCTTACCTGGCCCTGTTGCACTGTGATGTTTGAAAGACAGCTTACAGGTGTTTATTTGCACTGTCCTGTGCTTTCACAGTCTTTGAAAAAGAACAGTTAGTATGTAGCTTTGTTACCAACCCCAGTCCAGTTCATATTTATTAGGTGTCTGCTATATGCCTAGGATTTAGGGCTTAGATCAAATTGATCCTAAAATGTAAACTGTTACTTTTGGTAAATTTCCCTAAGTAAGTTATACCCAGAGATTAGAAAAGAACTTACCATATTTCAGTCTGGCTTGTCTAGATAGCTTTTGGGTTATACTATTTGTTCGAGGTCTGCTTTCAATTCTTTTTTGAAAATAGATTGTGGAAAGTTCAGAATGCAGATCAGCAGGAGACTTTGAAAGATTTTACATCCTTCCTTTTCTCTGCTCGCTCCCCAGAGTGTGTTAAAACAAAAGGCCTGCCTCTTGATGGCTAGTCTGTCCTAGGTTTCGGGTGAACATTATTCTTGCGGTTCACCTTTCAGGCAACAGCACTTGATGCAATTCATAGCTGAAGCAGGCATCAGTTGGCCCGCATTTCAAACTGTTTTCTGTAATATTTGACCCTAGATGCAATGAATGGAGTCCATTTTTGTCCTGGGATGAGAAACAGTTTTCCTGTTGACATTAACATTCACGGTGGCTTTCTTGAACTCCAGAGGAGAGAAAGATATTTAAAATTCAGCAGCGTAGTAGAGCTTTTCTTTTCTTTTTCTGTTCTCGTGCTGATTTACTATTCTTACTCCATTCTCTTCCTTTACTCTATGTGTAATATTATAGTTGTGTCCTCTTCTCAAGTCATGTGAATGGATGGGCTGTATTTTTGCATTCTTGTCAATTGTACCTCAAGGACCTTTCATCCCAGGTTGACCACATGTTCTGTGGAGAGTGTACTGGGCTGGGAACCAGCATTCCCACATCTCTGCCATGGGAATCACATCGCTTCAGTTTCCTCATCTGAAAAAGAGAAAATTAGACTACGTTGTCTTTTTGTTGTTGTTAACTCTAGTCACCATGCTGTATGTTACACCCCCAGAACTTATTTATCTTATAAGTGGAACTTTGCACCTTTTGACCACCTGCACCCATTTTACCATTCCTCTCTAGCTTAACATGATATGATTCCATGTCTTCTCTAGTTCATATTTTAAATAGATTGTTTAAAGAGGGAATTTTATTTTTCTTATATACTTCTAAAATTATCTGAATTCTGACTTTTAAAACCTATGATAGCATGACAGTAATCAGGAAAAGATGGGTGTGCACTGGGAGGTGTATAGGTTGATACCTGGTATGGGAGGGATTTGAATTTCTGCTGTTTCAAGTTTGAAGTTAGTAGTTTTACTTTGTGGATAAGAGATGCAGTCAGTGTGCTGACATCAGGCACACTGATGAGGGTCTGTTCTGTGTGAGAAGGATTCTTAGGTGCATCTCAGGTGCATTAATACAACATGATGTCTAACCTGGTAGGGGTGTGTGTGTGTGTGTGTGAGATTCTTTTCTTCATTTTTCTATGAGTTTTCAGTAACCTTCTGTTGATTGTTCCCTCCTCTTATCTTTGCCTTTTCCTACCTCCTTCTGTTACCCACTTCCTGAAAAAAGACAAATGATGCTCATAAAGTTTTCAAAGCAATCTGAAATATTGACTTGAAAGCCATGCATCAGCTAATTGGGAAATTTTTGTTTTTTTACTTTAAATTTGCTTTCAGGTTATTTAGAATCTGTTCTAAAGTAAGAGCACAGAATCTATTTGTAATAATCTGCTCTTGGTTGAGAAGTTTTGCTTAGGTTCAGATTTTTTTTTTTTTGTGAGGAAGATCAGCCCTGAGCTAACGTCTGTTGCCAATCCTCCTCTTTTTGCTGAGGAAGATTGGCCCTGAGCTAACATCCGTGCCCATCTCCCTCTACTTTATGTGGGACGCTGCCACAGCATGACTTGACAAGCAGTGCGTCAGTCTGTGCCCAGAATCCGAACCCTTGAACCCTGGGCAGCTGAAGTGGAGCGAAACTTAACTACTACACCACCGGGCGGCCCTAGGTTCAGATTTTATATTTCAGAAAATATGCTTCCTATAAATTGACATTGTAGAGAGAATACCTTTAACATTTACTTGAGAAAAGGTGTTCTACTATGAGCTGTTCCTATTGAATACTATGTGAAAACTTAGAATATGTTTAGCTTAGGCTTTTTCTCCCAAGACAGATCTTGGAGGAGTTGTAGGGTTGTCAGCATAGCAAGGAAGCAGTAGCTTTGGTGATTTAGATGAGGTGGAAGTTGTCTGGATTTTGTGCCTAGGCCCTTTGGCTTGGTTTTCACACGAGTGATAGTTAAAGTGTGCTGCTGCTCAGTAGCTTGACCGCTGAAGCATTTCTTTCTCTCTCTCCCATCCATCCATCTCCCAGAAGATGAACGGGCCAAGCGAGAAGTGTCTTCCTGGATGGTAGAAGGTGATATTAACACTGACCCATGGGCAGGTTATCGATATACTGGTAAACTCAGACCACATTATCCACTGGTGAGTAAATAAGGTAATAAAAATTTAACATTCTTTTAAACCAATTTTCAGTTTCCTAAAAGTGATATTGTAATTTGTATTCCAATTATGAATCATGTAATCAGGATTAAGTTTATGTTCTAGCTCTTTAGCTTTTATGGTACATTAATTGGAAGTTAATAGGGATAATTGGAATCATGAACAAAGTGGAAAAAATTTAGATGAAAGGATTAAAACTTCTTTAATCTTAAAAAAGAATGAGGTAGAATAGATATTTTCTGGCTGGCACAATGATAGTGTATATATTACTGCTTTTCTAAATTTTTTCTGTTTTTGCTGAGGAAGGTTAGCCCTGAGCTAACATCTGTGCCCATCTTCCTCTATTTTGTATGTGGGATGCCACCACAACATCGCTTGATGAGTGGTGTGTAGGTCTGTGTCCGGGATCTGAACCTGCCAACCCCTGGGCTGCTGAAGCAGAGCGCGTGAACTTAACCACTACGCCGCCGGGCTGGCCCCTCTAAATTTTTTTTAATGTGATATATTTCTACCTTAATTTAGATAGGGCTTTTCTGCCACTCCCACCCCTTCCTGTGTTCTTGGCATACGGACTTCAGCGTCTTAACATAGGAATCTACTTAAGTTGAAAACTATTTGTGGGCTGGCCCCGTGGCTTAGCGGTTGGGTGCACGCACTCCACTGCTGGTGGCCCGGGTTCGGATCCCGGGTGCGCACCCACACACCGCTTTTCCGCCATGCTGAGGCTGCGTCCCACATACAGCAACTGGAAGGATGTGCAGCTATGACATACAACTATCTACTGGGGCTTTGGGGGGTAAAATAAATAAATAAATAAATAAAATTATTAAAAAAAAAAGAAAACTATTTGTAATCCTTAAATGTTTAAATTCTCTTTAATTTTTAAAATTTGGAAAAATGTCAAAAACTTAAGAAAATCTCTTTAATCCTACCTCCCAGAGATAATGACCAGGAACATATTAGTGTGTGTTTACTTTAAGACGGTATTTTATTGTTGTTTCTCGTTTGCCAGTTTATTTGGAACAACAGGGGCACCTTGTTGTCTGCGTGTAGTCTTAAATCCTTGATGGCCGTGGCCGCTCTCCCACCATCTTAAATATCCTAAGATATTTAGCATTAGCACTAGGAAAGTAGTGCTTAACTTTATGAAATAGATATGATATTTAAGATGTCATTGAAAACTTTCTTTTTTAATTTAAATGAAATGAATGAACAAGAAAAGTTAGTGCTTTTTTCCCCACGGAAATTTTGTTAGTAAATTTTAATAATGAAAGTTACTTTCATATTTGAATCGGTTTTAACTAACCTCTTTGATGTTTTTAGATGCCAACAAGGCCAGTGCCAAGTTATATTCAAAGACCAGATTATGCTGATCACCCTTTAGGTAAATTCTGCTATGCTGATTCTTCATTTTTCGATTTGTGGGCTTGATGACTACTGCAAAGCAAAGCAGTGCTTTTTTTGTAGAAATTTTTCGGTGCTGGATTTCTAATAAATGTAAACATGTTTTTTTAAAGACACTGGAAAATTCTTTCCTCCCATTAGAAATCTACCCAATTCTGAAAACATCGTTTATGTAGCTGTTAAAGGCTACATTCAACATAATATTGTATTTTGTGTTGTTATATCAAATTCTAGATTTAAAAAATAGTTTTGATTTTCACATGTCCTCCTACCTTAATTAAATCGTATCTGTGTCGATAAAAGCAGATTGTGGCGGCCTCGAATGCATGCCTAACTGAAGACCCTGGGCTGTAGCAGTAATAGAAGTAGTAGAAATGGTGATGATTCTGTAATTGACATTTATTTTTTCATAACTGTGTGTTGGGTTCTGTGCTGAGTTCTTTCCATATGTCCTTCTATTGAATACTTGCAGCCCTCCTGGGGTGGGTTCTGTTGGCTTCTCCATTTTCTAGATAATGATAGTGAGATGCCCAGAGAAGATAGGTAATTACAGCCCAGGTTAGTGGGGCAGTCTCTGACCTAGGGGTCTGTACACGTAACTTAAGTTGGACTATGTGAAATTACTGATTTTGATGTCAAAAATGGTTGAATGTCAGCATTTTCATGTGGTTTAATCTACTAAATTAAGCTGCTTTTGCCTTGTTCTCTAAGTGGGGAATGGCATTAAGTTCTTATGAATATAATTTTAAAATTTGGTTGAACTGGACTATTTCAGATAAATTGAAGGAAAAGACAGTCTGAATAATAGAATACTGTTGAGGATATATAATTTCATTGCTCTCTATTTATATTCTTGAATATAGTTTTGAATTGCGTTTTTGACAAATACATAGACAAGGTAAATTCTGATAGGATAAAATGTTACATAGTGAAAAGTAACTCCTACTCCCCAGAGGTAACCACTGTTAAGTTTCTTGTGGAACTTTCCAGAGATCTTTTATTTTATGTATGTGCACACATTAACACCCTCCCCCCCAATTAGACACAAAAGGAACAAGCTATATATAGCTTTTCACCTTGTTATATTCTCTTACTATATCTTGGAAATATTCTGTATAAGCCCATATAAAACCAGTCCTTTTTAATGACTGAAGTATGTATAGATGTATCATAATTTATTAAACCAGGCTCCTACTAATGTATGTTTAGATTATTTCCAGGTTTTTCTCTTCTACCAATTTGACTACAGTAACTATTCTTGTAATTACATCTTTGTGCACATGTGAGAGTATTTCTGTAGGTTAATTGCCCCAAGTAAAAGAGCTGGATCAAAGGATACATGCATTTTTTATTTTGAGAGATACTACACATTTCAGAGATGTTGCCAGTTGTTACTCCCATTAAAAACGTATGAGAATCTGTTTTCCTCTTTCTTCCCCAGCATAGCGTGTTATCAAGTTTTATGATCTGTGCTAATCTGAAAGATGAAAAATGGTAGTTTGCTGTTATTTTAATTTGCATTTTTAAATTATGAGTAGTTGAGCATCTTTTTTTATGTTAAAAGTCATTTGTATTCTCTTTCCTTTGAGCTGTCTATTCATATCCTTAAGGCTTTTTTTTTTTCGATAGATTACTAGTTTTTTCCATACTGACTTATAAGTGCTTTTTCTGTATTAAGGAAAATAATCCTTTGATGTGTCTGCTATAAATGTTTTTTCCCAAGTGAGCATTTATGTTTTGTCTTTGTTGATAGCATTACATGTATGACAAAATTTCAACGTGCTTCTCTAATAAAACTTATCAGTGTTTTAAGGTGTCTATGGCTTTATGATCTAGAAAGACCTTTTTGGTTCAGAGATTATAAAAATATTTTCCCATGTTTTCTTCCACTATTTTTATGGTTTCACTCTTTTTTGTGTGTGATAAAATTTTTGATCCATCTGAAACTTATTAGGACTTAAAATAGGGATGCAACTTAATTTTTTTCCCAGAAGAATATCTAGTTATTGTTGTTGTCACATCACTAGTTATTTAAAAAATTCAGGCCTTTTCTTACTGATTGAAATGCAACCTATTTCATTATATTAAATTCTCACATGTCTTTGGGTCTATTTTTGGATTCTATTCTGTTTCATTAACCCATTTGTCTAATCATGTGCCATTGCCAAACTCTTTAATTGTTGTAGCTATATGATGTTTAATATTTGGTAGGCCTTGTTGCCCCCACCTTTCCTCTTTTTCAGAATTTTCCTGGCCATTCTTGCATGTTTGTTTTTCCATGTGAAATTTAGAATCAGCTTGTCTGGTTCCCAAAAATATCCTGTTGCCATTTTTTATTGGGATAGTATTAAATTTATAGACTAATTTTGGAAGAATTGACACCTTTACAATATTGAGTCTTCCTATCCAAGAACAGGGTATGTTTTTCTATTTTATTTAAGTCTCTTTTTATGTCTTTTAGTAGTGGTTTCAAATTTTCTTCATTAGGTCTTAGTTAAGTTTGTGCTTGGATATTTTATCTTTTTTAGTTATTCTTGTGACTAGTATCTTCTGTTGTATTTCCTAGCTTGCTGTTTGTATATGGAAAAGTTGTTGATTTTCATATGTTTATCTTACACTCTGCTAACTTGCTGCATTTTTCTTGATCGTCATTTACCAGGTATTCCCTTGTTCTAGGGATATGTATAGTTGTATCTGAAATTGACAAGAATTTTGTACTTTTCATTCTAATCTTATATGTCTTATTTTTTTTTCCTCCTGTTTAATTGCATCTGCTAGTACCCTCAGAACAGTGTTAAATAATAGTATTGATAGTGAGCATCCATGATGTTGCTTCTTGACTTGAGATTTATAATTACCATGTAAAGGTGGTAGCTGGCCACGCTATGAGAATTGTCTTCCTAGATGATCATTTATTTATTTTTCCTTCCTTAATCTATGGCTAATATATTTTTTGGATTCTGTTTGATAATACTTTATTTGGAATTTTTATATCAGTATTTATAAAAAAGATTAGTTTATGGTTATATTCTTTTTGTCAGATTTTGAAATAATTATTATACTGGCTGGCTTCAATTACTTTTAAATGTATGAATAACTTAAATTAAGCTAATTTTATTAGTGAAGGTTCTTAGGGCAATATTTTTCAAACTTTTTTGACTATGACCCAGAGTGAGAAATGTATTTTATAATGTGATTTGTATATATATATGTGTGTGTATAAATTAATAAACATTTCACAACAACTTACCCCTACCCTGTATGATGTAGTCTAATATTTTCTATTCTGTTTATCTACTTTTAAAAAAATGTTAGTCATAGCCCACTGAAGGGTCACCAACTGCAGTTTGAAAAATACTGACTTTAGGTTCCTATTTAAAGAAATAAATGAGTGTAATTGATTCGTCAGTTGTTGGTATATTGTTGCTTCATGAGATGATGATCATGAAAGCAGTTTATTTACTGATCTTATTACCACATTGCCTGTCATATAGTAAGTACTCTGTATTGACTGATTTCTACTAGATCTGGAAGTTTCTTCTTTAGAATTCTTCCTTCAATTTTTTTTTTACCAAATTTACTTTTCATATTGAAAATATTTTTTCAAAAAATCTGACCTGGACCCTCCCAAATTATGAAATACGATCGTGTGAAATAGTGAGATTTGACTATTATTTTGTCATCAAGGAGATAATTATGCTAATAAACACATCTTCCCATTCATTTTGGTTTTACTCACTGATTTTCCTTTCCAGGAATGTCTGAATCTGAACAGGCTCTTAAAGGCACTTCTCAAATTAAATTGCTGTCATCTGAAGATATAGAAGGGATGCGAGTCGTGTGTAGGGTAAGAGGTATTTTTTCCCTGTGGGATAAGACACATTTAAGCGGGTGTTAGACATGAAGTCAGTGATTTGCTCCTTTACAGAGGTAGCAGATGTTACCCTGTGAGACTGTGACTAGCCATCCTTACTTTTCATTAAACTGTTGTTAGTACATAGTTTTGTGTAGCAGTTGTTTTCTACGTAAAGAGCCTATTTGAGAATTAATATGGCAGGTAATCTATATTTCGTTGACAGTCTATTTCTTTTATCTCTTGTATTTTTTTTAAAGAACCAGGTTTTTATAATACTCTGTCATTTTATTTTCATGAGTCATCGTGACATAGGGCAAAGTTTAAGGCTATAATAAAGTTAAGCTAAAGCTCCTGTTGGGAAATACCTATGAAGTATGGTAGTAGTGGCTGGTACTTACTAGGTGAAATCATGTTTATATTTTTCTAAAGAAAAATCATGGATATTGTTCATTTAGAAATGATCCTTAAAGTTTTTATTCAGTGCTTAAAAGTGATTTGATGCTAATTTTCCTTGATAATCTAGAGAAATTTGTATTTCTATCACTTATTTGCTTTGATTCTTTGAGGAAAATCATTTGTGTATTCTCTTATTTTTCTCCCTTCCCTTCCCTCTCCATTGTAGAAATTTGAGATGACTCAACCTTCATCAGTTGATCGATGTTTAGATTACTTAGGATGTGCATTTTCATATAGAAACCAGTCAAGCTTACTTATTAAGCTATTTGCTGGTTAGCCCAATTTTATTTGTATATTTACACACACACACATTTACTGATGGGCGTTAGAAATACAAATGGTTTTGAAATGAAAATTCAGGATTACAATTTTCAAGGTGAGATCCATTTTATGCATCTCTCACAAAATCTAAGGTAGTTATGAAGGGTACAGATTTCTATTTCTGTTTCATTTCTTCTTGATGTGTTGTGTCTTGCACAGCTTGCTAGGGAAGTGTTGGACATCGCTGCTGGGATGATTAAACCGGGTGTGACTACTGAGGAAATAGATCATGCTGTACACTTAGTAAGAACTTCTACTTTTATGCTTTGAAAATTTTTTTAACATTAGATGTTTTAGACTTCTAAAAATTAAGTAAACTTAAGTTCTTAATGTCTAAAGTAACATGGCTATGCTAATTTGAAAGCAGATTTTTACTTTGTTTCAAATATAGAAAATATTCAACAGGAATCATTATCCCTGTCTTTAAGTATCCATGATATTGAGGTCTGAGGTGAGCTTGAAATATCTTGTTTCTGAAACCTCACATTTCATAACATTTTGGTTTAGCTTTTATAAAATGATTAATTTTATTAGTGATTTAGATAAATCTTGTCACTACCATACATCAAATATTCTGAAATAAAAAAGAATACAACTTCTAAAACTAGATTAGTAGAAAAAAGGTGCCCTTTCATATCCATAGTAACAAGGCAATAAGCGGACCAGATAAATATTTGTAGTGAACGTGATATAGGGGTGCCGTTTTATAAAGATCACCTGTCTATCAAGGAGAGACCTTAAAACCCTGTAGTAGAGGAGTACACACATTATATGAATCACAAAGGAAGAGCAGTAACTAGTTAATAAATCATATGGAAGACTAATTAAACCTGCTCTGGTAATCAGACAAATGCAAATCATAAAGACCTACTATGTTAGTAACTATTTTAAAGAGGTTTATATCCATTGCCTATGTGGAGATGATGAAACTGGTTCTCTTTCACGTGAGGGTGGTACTGTGAATTGGGACAACCCTTTTCAAAGGAAATTGGACAGTGTGTCTTGAGCTATAAAAATGTTTATAAAATTTTGTATTCAGAATTTTATAAATCCTGATTTTTGAGTATTGTTCCATATGTTATAAAATATATGGTATGCTATGATAGCATTTTGAGTGCTCTCCTATGGGCCAGGTGCCCTTTTAACGTTTTCTTGTACTAACTCATTTAAACTCTATGAGGTAGATACTATCATCTCCACTTTATAGATAAGGAAACTGAGGCAGAGGGAGGTTAATTAACTTATGCAAGTTTACACAGCTTGTAAGTGACGGTGTTGGCATTTTCAGTGAAGACCATCTGCTTCTGTGTGCTTTTCACTACTGTTGATACTGCTGTGAGAAGTATAGAAGTTTATCATTAAACAAGGGAATAGTGACAGGCAGGTAGCTCTTGTCTGTAATAGTTTTTGTAATTGAGGAAACTTAATTTAAATTTCCAATAATAGTGGAATTGCCAGTAAAATTATGGTATATTGCACAAATTGTATTATGTGCAACTATTTAAAAATTATTAGTCTGAAGACTGTGTGGCAGAATGGAAAGAGAAATTGTGTATGCTGTGACTGCTGCTGTGCAAACATCCAAGTAAAATAAGACTTATTATGGAAAACCAGACCATTTTCTTAGAGATTCTTTTGTTGTTGCACATGAACGTAGTGGTTACAGTGTCTCTGGAAGTACTTTACCATCTCTTAATTATACTAGTATTCATTTTTTGGTCATAGGGATATAGGCTTATCTGTATACAAGAAGTTATAATTACATTAAAAGCACATGTTAATATTGAGTTTAAATATTATCTTTTTGTTTTCATTAATATATTTTTCATAAGGAGTAGTTAATTCTAAACTAGAATCTTCATATAGTAACATTTGTAATATGTGAATTTGGTTTTCCTTTGTAAACTGGTTTGCCTACAGTCTATCTCGCTGGCACAAACCCTACAGTTTAATATCTACTACTATTTTAAAAATAACATATTAAATAAGTTCTTCATTATGAGCATCTGTACAACAAATTTTTTTACACTTTTCAAATTTTAAAATCTAGTTAACTGCATACAGCTTAATTTTTTTCTTTTGCACATTCCAAATTATTTTCTTTGTATTTTAATTTATTGTAGGCATGCATTGCAAGAAATTGCTATCCTTCTCCCCTGAATTATTATAATTTCCCAAAGTCTTGTTGTACTTCAGTGAATGAAGTGATCTGCCATGGGATTCCAGACAGACGGCCCTTGCAAGAAGGTGATATTGTTAACGGTAAGAAATATGTAAGTGTGACTTTTGTCACCGTGAGTAAAGAAAACAAGGTTTTGGGAGTCTGATAGTGACTTGTGTTTTTCTTCACTTGCTTCCTGTCTTTAGCTTATCTTTTTTCATATTTAAAATTTAAAATCTTAAATCTGTGGAGACCTTTTTTATGGTTTTAAGATACTGCTTTTAAGATACTTCTGTTGTGATGTGTTTGGTACAGCATATATTTTTTTAATACAGATTATCATATGTGATAGGTAGGTGAAAAATGTCAGTGACATGTGAAAGTAATGTTAATTCAAGTAGGATTTTCTTTTCTTTTCCTTCCACTAATGGTTTTGAAGAGATCAGGGCAGGCTTGTTTACATATAAAGAGAAATCCATAGTAATATATGAAGATCGTAAGAAAAAAGCTGAAAATTCTGCAGAAGTGTTTTCTTTGATGTAAGAAATTTGGAAAGTGGCTTTAAGGACCACTAAGTTAAGCTGTCTTGGGAAGCTGCATGTGCAGAGGAAGAAGCTGCCAAGACATTTCCCTTTGTGATTAAAAAAAAGTATTGATGGAGAAGGCTCCCCTAGGTGGTATTTTTAATATTGGTGAACTTGGTCTCTTGAGTAATGAGATACCTTCAAGGACCTACATATCAAACAAGGAAGCATGAGCCCAAGTGTTAAATGCTGCAGAGAATGTGCTGACCGTGTTGCTGGCTGTGAATGGTAGCGGAGACTTAACTGACACTGTTTTTATTTGCATTTTTATTGCTTTAGTTACAGTATCTGTTTATAAAGTTCCATAGGTTTTGAGGGGTCTGCCCAACCCTGTTTTTCATATAAACCCCGTTATTTTTGTTATATGCATATGCATTAGTTTTTTCAGGAATGTGTGTGTTGTGCTAGAGCCAGCACATATACTGCAATACTGTAGGTTGATTGAAAATTCCTGGTTTAAGAATACTCATTTCGTGTGCCCTCTAGTATACATTTTGTGTATTATAGGGGTGTGATTGAAATCTGTATTCTTAAACATGGGGACAAAGAGAAGGATGGATATTCACAAATAAGTGAAAGGCAAATGAGTTTTTGAAAAATAAGTGTGAAATAGTGTATTTTTCTGTTTCTTGATTCACTAGGAGGAAAAAAAACTCGTTAAAGATAATATGTGAAAGCAGTATTTTCTCTGTAATGTCAAAATGTAGCAAAGTCCTGCATTTAGTGTTATTAACACGGGCTATTGACCTTGCATGAGTGTATCCTTGCTTCATTTTTCTTCTGCCGTAAATGATCGAATTACTACTGTAAGGGTATAAAAGCCCACTGTCTGGCTTGTGCTGCATGACCTGTCCCTGTTCTCCACAGTGGGTTTAGTTGCATTACAGACAGGGAGCGTCTCGTTGGGCAATAACTCTGTATCCGCTGGTATCTGATTTGAGAATGCAGAAGTTTTCTTTCTTGTTAAACTGCTTGATGCTGTGATGTTGGAGAAACTCGACTTCAGATTTGAAATAAAAACAAAGTGATCTTTATATTTTCACACTTTTTTTTTTGTAGTGGACATCACTCTTTATCGCAGTGGTTATCACGGGGACCTGAATGAGACATTTTTTGTTGGAGATGTGGATGAGGGAGCACGGAAACTGGTGCAGACCACGTATGAGTGCCTGATGCAAGCTATCGATGCAGGTGAGCCTCAGAGCAGGGGCCGCGGGAGCTGCTGTGTGTGGATGGGCCTTGGTGACTTGCACTGCCCTGGCGCGCCTTTTCCCCGCCAGCTCTGTCTCTCCCTACCTGGGTTTCAGCAGGAATGGGTTTAAGGATGTTTTGGGAATCCCTTGATGAGGATGGACCGGATGATTGCTTATCAGCCTTTGTCTCTTCTGTGATTTATCTTCTTTTGCTCTGGCTGATAAATGAGGAGGAATGTATGGATAGTTCTTGAGTGCAATTTTTTTTCTACTTTTTTTTTTTTGTTTTTTTGTTTTGGTGAGGAAGATTAGCCCTGAGCTAACATCCAATGCCCATCCTCCTCTTTCTGCTGAGGAAGATTGGTCCTGGGCTAACATCTGTGCCCATCTTCCTCTACTTTATGTGGGACGCCGCCACAGCATGGCTTGACAAGCAGTGTGTAGGTGCACGCCCAGGATCCGAACCTGTGAACCCCGGGCTGCCGCAGCGGAGAACGCACTTAACTGCTACGCCACTGGGCCGGCCCTTTTTCTACTTTTTTATTCTTTTGTAAGTACTGTGTTCTCATTGTAAAAAATTAAAACAAGATGCTAGATGATGAGAGAAAAGTGAATGGTCCTCCTTTACACTTGTGCCTCCTCTTTCCCTTTCGTATTTCTTTTCTCCAGAGGCATCCACTTTTAACATTTAGGTTTTTTCTCCCCGGTGCATTAACACACACACACATGCACACATGCCTATGTGTATGTGCTAGTTAGGTTAAATGGAATCATATTATTTGTAGTATTCTGTAATTTGGTACTTTTTAAACTAACAATATCTTAGAGATCTTTCCAAATTAGTGTATGTGCCTGCATGCATAGATCTACATATTCCATAGTCTAAAACTTTCTACAACCATTCCCATACTGGATTTTGGTGTTTTCCAGATGTCTTGATATTGTAGTGAATAATATCTTTGGGTAGAGGCATATTTCTGTAGGATTTTTGTCAGGCTATCTTTGTCCATACATCAGAATTCATCCAGATTTTTTTGATTTTTGCTGTTATCTTGTGAGGAGAGAGAAGGAAAGGCTTGTTGCAAATGTTAACAGACTATTACTAAAAGGACAGTTTGAGGGCACACAACTTTTCAGTTGAAATTCACAGCATTTCAACTTTAATTGTTCAGTGTATTATTTGCACCTCGCCCCCCCAAATAAACCTGCTATATCATCAACAAAGTATTGAACAGGACAGGGTTCTTAGGCAAACATATAGTTATCTCTAATAATGTAGATTCATTATTGTGGTTGTTTTTAGTCCATTTAACATGCATGGGAGGTGAAATTTACTAATTTAATAAAGTTGGAGGAATGGAAAATGAAAGCATGTGATATTTTCATGTATCAATATGTGAGATTTTACTTATTACTCTTGATTATGTAAAACCTTTAATATTCTTGGTAGTATTGTCAAATGAACACTTTAGTGTTTAGTTTCTCATTTGTGGAAGCTTTAGTTTTAAATGATTTTTAGGGTTTCTGCCAAATAATGTGTTCAATGTTTATATCCTTTTTGCTTTTCTGTGAGTTGATTGAAATAGTCAGACAGCTGGGATGTTGTTTTACAAAGACACAGGAATAAAACTTGCCAGGAAACTACCAGAAACCAAAATCTTCATAATAGTAGGCAGGAAAGAACAAAAATTGGTTAATCTCTGGAAAGTGCTATTAAAATACACCTTTGTATGTGTCATTTCGGCCCCTTATCTTGCACTAATGTAGCCGCCTGCTGTGGTGCAGAGCACGGGAGGGCTGGCCAGTTGCTGAAATGAGCCTGCTTATTAGGCTTCTCCTCCTGCACATTGATGGCATTTTGAGTCTGATAATTCTTTGTGGTGGGGGCTGTCCTGTGTGTTGTGGGATGCATATTAGCATCCCTGGTCTGTACCCACTAGATGCCACTTGCAACACCACTCTTAGTGGTGACAACCAAAAATGTCCCCAGATATTGCGAAATGCACTCGTGGGACCAGAATTGCCTCTGCTTTGAGAATTAGGGAGGCATCTCCTTTCTCACCCTCCCTCGTTATCGTTGAACAGTGGTTTTCTTTATTGTATACTGTGTAACCTGGGTTAAATTTTGCTTTCTTTTCCACCTCCTCGGGCTAATGGGAAGGCGTGGATGGGAATGCAAGAAAATCAGTATGGAAGTCAACATGGTTCCTCAAAATTGTTATCCTTCCACCCCCCAAAGAAGTTAAACTTGAATGTATGGTTAAGAGCAAGTAAATGTTAATTAAAATGATTCCATGAGCTGTTTGCCCAGCAGTTTGATTGGCTGGAGAAGATATGTTGTACCTGAACCTCAGGTTAGAAATCAGATGGGCAGAGTAGGAGATGGTAGGGAGTTGGAGGACCCCAGAATCACGACTGGAATCCTCAGGAGTCAGGCAGCAGCCAGATCCTGGGGTCTCAGTGCTAGGAGAGTCATAATAGCAAAGAGAGCCACTTCTGTTTTGGTTTTTATTGAAACAGTGGTAAAAGTCATAAAAAGTAAACAGGGGAGGTAATATTTAGTGAGAAGTACCTTTCTGTACCCTACCTCCAGGACCTTTTGCAGAGGCAACTGTGCATAATTTGAGAAGCACTTTTATAGGAGTAAAGAAGCTCAGGGGAAGCAGTTCTTTGAGAAGATGGCCAGGCTCTGGGAAGGAGAGGAAGAGATGTGTGTTTTCCATTCTCTTGTTTATTCAGAAAGCAAATGTGCCTCCCCCCAGCCCCTTAGTACTGCGCACGTGTCTTCTGCATCAAAGGAGGAAGTAGAGGTGCTACTGGTTTGAATCTCAGCTTTGCCATTTGCTGGCAGTGTAGCTTCTCTATGCCTCGGTTTTGTCATCTGCAAGTTTCAGCTTGTAGGCATATAAAGCATTCAGAAAGGTTCCTGGCAGTTAGATGGTACATTGCTTAGTAAATGTTAGGTATTATTACTCTTTGTCATGAGCCTTCTCTTTTCTTTTCAGTGAAACCTGGCGTTCGATACAGAGAATTGGGAAACATTATTCAGAAGCATGCCCAAGCAAATGGGTTTTCAGTTGTTCGAAGCTATTGTGGGCATGGAATCCACAAGCTTTTTCATACAGCCCCCAATGTTCCCCACTATGCCAGTAAGTACCATCCAAAGATTTGGTATTTGCTAACCATTTATTCAACAAATATTTATCTAAACTTTTAATAGGACCTCCTATTTTGTATTTATTAATCTATTAGGTGTTATAAATAGACCCTCCAAATGTATATTTGCTTATCGCAATACACATTCATATCTTGCTCACATAACAGTCTAAAGCATGTGTGTTTGTTCACTGTGGGGGGTGAGGCAGTTATTCTGTGACCTAGCCTCTGTCATCTTCAACCTATAGCTTTCAAGAAGGTCGCTTTGGGAGTTGTCCCCCTTATCTGTAGATACTGGGGAGGAGGAGAAGAAGCATGGAGGGGTATGCTTGGAGGTTTTAATAAGCCAGCCTGGAATTGGCATAAATCACTTACATTTACTTTACGTTGGCAGAGATTTGGTCACATGGCTACACTAAAGCAACAGAGGTTGGGAAATGTAATCTAGCTGAGTACTCTGGAAGAAAAGTAAACAAATTTGGTGAACAGCCAACAGTCAGCCACATGTCTAGGCATCAGTATTCTGATTCCTTAAATGAAATTGGTTTAGCTTGGTTTGATTTGAGTCCTTAGTGTGTGTCTGATACTGTATTATTTTTTGGTGTAAATAGAGGGGTATAGACAAAGTACCTTTCCTCAAGTTGAGTGCTGTCGGGTAGAATAACAAAGGAAGTGTAGGGCAGTTAGTGCCTTCCAGAAAACTTTTCTCTTAGAGAGGTAAGGCATGCAGAAATAAGTCTCTTATTTAGTGCTGGAAATGAAGGCTGTCCACAATAAGTGACCTAAGAAGGAATTTAACAAATATGTATGAGCTACTGCTGTGTAGACACTTTCATGTATCTCCTTGTGCTTCAGTTTTCCCATCTGTACAATAGTGGGGAATGCACCCGCCCCAGACCTGTTATTAGGATTAAATGAGATAATCCATGGAAAGCACTTTAATGTTAACTTTTAGGATGATGACGATGATATACATTATGTCATTTGATCATCATAACTCTATGAATAATTTCTTACCTCTATTTTAAAAAGCAGATTCTGTGCTTAGAGATGTATTTATTTACTCAAGTTCACACTAACTAGTAAATAAATGCCAGGGCTAGGCCCGGTGCCTGGGCTCTGTCTGGCTTTCTGGAGTCAGGCTTTTCTCCTGTACTTTGCATTGCCTAGTAAGGACTGCAGCAGGTTGGTGCTGGGTCCTGTGGAGAAATAAGGAAGGGCTGAGAGTTTGGTTTCGTGGCGATGAGGGTGAGCATTCCAGTTGCAGGGGAAACATGATGGGTGCTTCGAGTTGAGACTGAACAGAGACGAGATAAGCTTGGGCTGAGTATTATGTGTTAAGAACTAGCAGTAGGCAATGCCAGACTGAGGATATTTGGCTTCATTTATAGGGATTTGCATAAACAATTTTGGGCAGAATGGCAAGATGAAGTTGCTATTTTTGGAAGACAGATTTGGCAGCGGCGTCTAGAATGTATTGCAGGTACAGCCTCGCCAGGCTGGTCAACCCGATGCACGGTTGTTGCCTTAGTCCAGTGTGAGGTGGTCAAATCCTGCACGTCGGTAGTTGTGAAGAGAAAGGGAGATGAGAGAAAGCTCTCAGCAGAAGCTGGAGAAGTCCTTTAGAGCACAGCATTTGGCATATATCAATGAGTGTTTATTAGCAGACCACATAGTTCTTTTTATTTAAGCTGTGAATTGTGCTTGAAATAAAAGCTAGCAACAGAAAATTATTAGCCGACTTCATTCCTTCCCGGTGAGCCCTGTAGTCACCTGATGTGCGTTCCCTCTAACAGAAGGGAAGAAGCTATTCTGATTACGGTGATCTGTGCGTGCATGCATGTGTGTGTAAAAAGAGCGTGTGCAGAGGAAGGAGTGAAACTAGTCCCCTTACTTGCAGAGACGACAAACTCAGGTTTAGGTATGGATTATGTAGAGACTGTTATGGGAGAATGGGATATGGGTCAATGATGATGGTGTCAGCGAAATATTGTGCCACTGATATACAAGAGATGCCACTTGAGTTTCATATTAAACCATTTCATTAGAAATAAGAAACAATTCTGAAAAAAGAAGCAAGGACCAGGTATACTTCATTTCATACATTTGATATGTTTATGAAAAGTCAGGTTTATATAAATCAAAATATGTGGTGATCACTTTAGGGAAGTGTTAAAGGAAACTGCTGAGGGAATCTTTGTACCGCAGAGGCCTTTTGAAATGGAAGTGATGATCTCTGCTTTGGCTTGTAACTCCATATTCCTAGCCAGCTGAGGGTGGAGCCAGGACGTTGTTGTGTAACTTCCCTCCACCCATCTATGTAAGAGGAATCCTTGTTAGAGGAGCATTTATTTGCTTCTTGGTTTAAGTCATTATGGTTGGGAGATGATGATAATACTGTACATTTAGAATGTATATTACAATAATTCTGTGAGGTAGACCACTTAAAAAAATTTTTTTAAGTACTTAGCACATTGTCTGCAATAGTGTAGTCACTCAGATAATATATATTTGTTGAGTGAGATACGTTGAGAAATTGAAACCATGAGTCGAGATGAGTGGGAGTTGTAACTTTTCTAGAATAATGAATCAGTGGCAGAAACAGGAGTGGAACTTAGATTCTCTGTATCAGTGCTGTCCAATAGAAATATATTATGAGGCACATTTGTAATTTTAAAATTTCTAGTGGTCATATTCAAAAAGTAAAAAAAATAGGTGAAAGTAATTTTAGTAGTATATTTTATTTAATCCATTACATTTAAAATATTATTTCAACATTTAATCAATGTAAAAATTATTGAGGTATATTATGTGCTTTTTTGTCTTTGAAATGGGCGTGTTTTTTACTTACAGCCTAGCTTGTTTGGACCAGCCACTTTCCAGGTGCTCAGTGGCGCCGGCGCCCGTGCTGCTGGATGGGGCAGCGCAGCTCTACATTCCTCTGTCCTTATTTCTTTCCAGGACATCACACTGACACTCTTGCCATTAGATTTTGATATCCCCAAGGAAACATGACCAATTCTGTATATGTATAGTAAATGGATGTCATTTGGAGAGAAAGTTCATGAGATTAGAAATAAAAAGTCAAAATTATTTTTGCCTCTCAGATTTTATAACAATTTAGAAACTCCAGATTTGGAATCTGCAGTAAGTGTATTTTGGCAATACCTAAGATAGTGGAAAGCAGCGCGTAGCTCTTCACCAGGATAGATGTGCAGGAATATACCCATGTGGGTGCGACTAGGTTGTACCCAGAAGGAGGGGCGTTTAGCAGAGTGAGCCTCAGTGGACCCATGTGTCATTCGTTACCCAAGTTGTGGTCAGGAAGACCAGCAACCTTACCAGGAAACACTGAAAGCCTGCTATCTGGTGGTCAGGCGGAGCAAATGCAGGCACTCGTTCACTGAGGCTCTTACTAGTTCTTGTTTTTTAATGGGAAATTTAAACTGGTTCTCCATTTCTGTCTGAGATTGTGTAAAAAGGCCTATCTCTATTTTAAAATTCTGGCCTTTTTGGGGGGATGCCAGGTCTGGATACTTTAATTCATGGTTGTGTTTCTTACGATGGTTCTGAAAAATTACTCTCATATTAATCTTGCACAAAAAGCTGAAAAAGTGTTTGGAGGGAGAAATGGAATTTCTGTTTTCAAATAAAAAGGAATAGTCTTTTCAGCATTTAAAAAAAATAGGTTAGTGTGCACAGGCTTTGTTCCCCTTAGAAGATAAGAAAAATGAAGACAACGTACAAACTGTGAAAATCATGCAGTTGTTCCTGTGGGCTGTGTCCCCCCACCCCCAAGAGGTAGGAGACTTCTGGCGTAACCTGAAGCATCTGTTGTCCTCCTGTAAACTGTTATGCCTAGATGAGTACTGGCACTGTGCTTGGTTCCACGATTGAATCCTGCTGTAACACAATCGGTGGTACTTTTCCTTTGATAGAAGTGATAACCACCTCTGAAATCCAGCCTATGGACAGCTCTGTATGTTCCTAGAGAAAACATAGGAAGAATGGAATGTGCCTTGGACAATATCTGCCCACAAATCAGTAGTTATCAGTAAAATGCCTGTTTGTTGAGTGATCTCCTTTAAGAAAGGGGAGTCAGGAGAGGAGAAAGTAATTAAGAATCACTGATGGCAGTATAAGTTGTGTGCTCTTCCCAATGAGCTGTTCAACACTGTGGTTTTTTGCTGTGTTTTGAGACTTTTTTCCTTTAATTTCAGAAAATAAAGCAGTTGGAGTGATGAAGGCGGGCCACGTTTTTACAATTGAGCCAATGATTTGTGAAGGTGAGAAAGAAGGATGCTGTAACATTCTTTAACTGAAATTTTATTTACTTTTGGTTACTCATGATCAGATTAGTAGTCTGCTCTACTTACTTTCTTTTTGTTTTCCTTTCTGCTCCCTGGCCCATCTTGAACTTGTTTCAGTGTTGTGTAGAGAACTGAAAATTCTAAGAGTTGGCAGAAATGAACAGTACTTTCTACATGGTAATTCTGCTGCCAGTAGATGCTGAAGTACTTGAATCCTGGTCCCTTTTCATAGAGATCTGTCAAAGGGTGCAGTGTAGTTGGGAGCCTCCATCAAACCTGTTTAGAAAGTTCTTGCTTGATATGAGGTGTCGGGGAGTGGGTTGTGGGGGAGAGGAAGGAAAAAGAAGTTGAGCCACTCACTTTAAGGGAGACAATTATATGATTTAATTCTCCACAACTTATGAGGTGGTGCTGTCCCCACTGTACAGAATAGCAAACTGGTCTTTGAAGAGGTTGTGTAACTCGCGGAAAGACGCCTAGTTAGATATGTGGCAGAACTTTTTGGAGTCTAAGCTCGCGAGCTGTTCTTCCTCTTCAGGGTCTGCACGCATGTCACTGGGTGGCGTCATACCGCTGTGTGGAGAAGATGCAGCACAGATGCACTTAGTGCTGGAAGTTTTCTGTCCTCACTGTTGTTATTCCTTGTGACAGGCAGTGATGACAGACTCGGTGTCATGATTAGAGCTCCTCCCTGAGATTGTCAGAGTCATAAGTGGGGGCTGCTTAGTGAGGCCTTCACCTTTCTTTCCCACCAGCTCTTCATTGGGATTAGGGGTTGCAGATTGAGGCAAGAGTAGTAGGGCTAGTGTGTCTTAATGGAGATCTCCTCTCTGGATCCTTCCAGGCTTTTTTATAACCTAATCTTGGGAGTGGCATCCCATCACTCCACCAGCTTCTGTTCCTTGGAAGTGAGTCACTAAATGCAGCCCACCCTCAAGGCGGGGAGCATGAGGGGAGTGTTGGAGGTTATTGTCGACACGGCCTCTGAACCAGATCCTCTGTTGCCTTTTCTGTAAAATGAAAATTACAGTGTGTATCCTGCTGACTCCCCAGGGCTGCTGTAAGAATTAAGTGAGATGATGTATGTTAACACGAAGTACCCTGTATACTTTAAAGGGCTGTACAACTGTAAGGTATTGTTTTTGTCATCCTCACGGAATAAGAAAGTTCTGATCGTGTGTAACCAGTTCCAAGGGCAGTAAGTATATAAGCAGAGAAAGGCAAGACTGTGAAGGGAAAGTGTGGTTTTGGTTATATACCTATTTTCATTAACTGGCATCTGGTTGGTGAGACATAATGTGGTATTTCCAGGAGTAAGCAAGTAACTTTGTATAGTGCTGGTTCAGATAATCAAATTATAACATATACTTCAGTGTAACTCAGCTAGGCTAAATCCAGCTCCAGAGTGGGAAGTCTCAAATCCAAAGAGGAATTTGAATTTCCTCAGAATAGTAGCCCAACATGTTTGACTTGACATTAGTAAAGAACCTGTTTTAGCAGATCCCGATAAAATCAAAGAAGTACTATGTCTTAAATCCATTTATGAAGAAGTCATTCATTACACTGAAAAATATCCATTTACTCATCTTTAGATGTTTGACAAAACATGAATTAACTTTCCTTTTTTTTTTTTTTTAAAGATTTTATTTATTTATTTTTTTCCCTCAAAGCCCCAGTAGATAGTTGTAAGCCATAGCTGCACATCTTCTAGTTGCTGTATGTGAGACGGCCTCAGCATGGCCGGAGAAGTGGTGCCTCGGTGCGCGCCCGGGATCCGAACCCGGGCCACCAGCATCGGAGCGTGCGCACTTAACCGCCAAGCCACGGGGCCGGCCCTGAATTAACTTTCTTTAGGCTACCTCATATTTTTATTTTAGACTGGGATTTCATGTTGCAAAGTAGGTTACTTCACTGCAGAATTGATGTTCTGGGATTTGTCTGAGTCAGTGAGACCTAATCTTTGATGAAGGTTACTCAAAATGAATGTATTGATTATTTTGACATCTAATTTGGAGACAAGAAAGTCTCTGCAAACACATGTTTTTATAGTAGTATCCAGAATTGCATGACTTGCTCATTCTATCTTGGCCTCCCCTCTCTTCCCCTCCCTCTCCCCTCCTCCCCACCCTCTCTAATGTGGCGTTTCATTGTCTCCTGGCTTCTTTCACTGTCGCTTCATTTCCTTTCTCTAGTTTCAACCCCTCTCTAGCCCATTCTGCCTCATCATAATTTTTTTATTCTCTCACCGATCTCTGTTCCTTTCTCTTTGCCCCTCTTTCTGGTTACCGGGGTGTGGTCTACAAAAATTTCACAGTATAATCTGTTCTCACCATTTATGTGCTGGCCATTTTAAAATTATATCAGGAATTAAGTGCTATAATAAAAGTATAAAAAGTTACCTTATTTCCTTTACAATATACATTGGCTGTAGTTTAGTCAGATGCCAAAGTTATACCAGGAAAAAGCCTAATTCATTAATTCAGTTTTTTACTCAACAGTTCTGTGATGAGTAGTATCAATGTTTTCTATTGGAAACATGTGCCTTTATTTTGGAAATACTACCATCTGATTTGATATTTGGGATTTGATGAAAAATGTGAAGTTATAACACACCTGAGGAAATTTAAAGATCATTGCTTTATTGGACTAAAGACCAAAATGAAGTTGGGAAGGCTTTAGCTAAAACAATTGAAGTGTAAATAGGAATCTTAGTGGTGAATTTTCTAGTTGGTTTCTGCAATATCCACGGATACAGGAGTACATGCGAATACACTTACCTAGAAAGTTTATTTAGAAAGCTCACTGAGAATTAAGAAATTGTTTTTGTTTGTTGTGTAAGGTGGATGGCAGGATGAGACCTGGCCGGATGGCTGGACCGCGGTGACACGAGACGGAAAGCGGTCTGCTCAGTTTGAGCACACGCTGCTGGTCACAGACACTGGCTGTGAGGTCCTGACCCGGCGACTTGAGAGCACGCGGCCTCACTTCATGTCCCAGTTTTAACGTCTCCGAGAGGGTGTGTCTCAGTAATGCCTTCTGGCTGTGCTGTCATTTCACGGAGAGTACAGAGTGGAAGAGGACGTTTTTTATTACTTGTTTGTTTTGACTGTAGATAAGGAAGGACTACAGCATTTGATGTATGTCCTCAAGAACTTATCTTGGGTCTGAAAAAGCTGAGAAGAATAAAGTAAACATTTCTTAACTCCTTTCAGTGCCTCCCTCTCCCCCCCAAATCTCTGTGCCACTGTTTTCTCAGTTACCCTTTGAGCACTTTTACGTAAACCTGCTTCTAGTTGTTTCTATCACTGCCATGACTGGGCTGTCAAGAGCCGGCTGATTGTTGAAGATGAGAAGCCTTGAAACTTTAGCAACATACGTTGCTCCCGATTTTTTTATTATATATGTATGGAAATATATATATACACATTTTAAATTCCATATATGTAATTAGCAAACACTATGTGAGTTGGGGTTTGTGTGGCTTCTGCTCTGACAGGGTTCTCCACTGTCGTGAGTGGACCCAGAGTCTGCAGGGATTTAACTCCCGGTGGGGAATTGGCTCCCTCCTGCCTCATGCTCATAAACACCTTTGTACTTGTGTGTAGGGAAGCCCTGGGTCAGTGAGACTCTCTCCAGTGTGGACTCTTGTCAGTGAGTGCACGTGGCAAAATTCACTGTGGAAAAAGGTGGTCAGGTTTTAAAAAATCTAGTTTGTGGCAAAAATAGCCGTATGCTAATGCTCCAGGTGGTTGCTGGCTGTTGCAGAGCATGAGAATTTCGTAATATGTTGCTATTTCAGACCTTTATTTGGTCAAAATGGGAGGGAAAAGCTGCCCTTCTTCCCCGCTCTGTTTTATTTCCAGGGCATACCTTGGAGATATTCAGAGAAGGGTGGAGGTTGCACTGTGGAGGCTGAAGGGGAAACAGTTCTGAGATCTCGCACAGTGAGCAGAGGAGGTCAGGTGGGCTGTGAGACTGGACTCTGAGTAAACCTGGTAGTGATGAGAAGGACCTTCATTGAAGACTGGACTGTCCCTTGCAGTAGAGATGCAGTGTCCTTGGTGTCCTGAAAACACACTTCACCTTTACATAGTTTGGGAACCTCATTTGTAATGACCTCAGCTGCCCGATATCTATCTATGTTCCTTTCAGTAGTTTAGTCTAAATGGGAGTGTATCCAGTGAAGACATATCAGATCAAAGTCATTGTCATTAGAGTGTACTTGATAACTGGGTATCTGATACCTTTCTTATAAGATAATTTGATACCACTGACATGTTATACTTGTATGAGAACATCTTTCCCAGAGTGCCTCAGACCTTTATTGCTTTAAAGAATTATGATAATGTTTTCATTACTTTTATTATTTTAATGATTTAGTAAAGTGACTGAATCTGGTATAGACTTTTGGGGGTATGTGTGTGAAATTTTTTATCAAACTGTAATATTTGTGAATGCAATGCCTTGCAACATGAATGTTAATATAATAAGTGAAGGGAGATTAAAAAGTTTGAATGATTATCCTGCTACGTAGTCATTAACTTTGCTAAATTTGTTTGGGATTTCAGATGGAAGTGGTGGGAATGGGGTGGCTGATTTCATAATCTAAAATAAACTCATAACCATTTGAGTAAAAATACTTTTTCAACTTTAATGGCTGTATAAACATTCCAGTACTGTGTTTAGTTCAGCAGAGTCTACCAGCAGCATTTGAGATGCAACTGTATTTTTGAGAGCTTTGAAGACAGAGAATGCTGAACGTTTAGGGGAGCATTTTATGTACTGATAGTGGAATTCACAGTGCAGACTCATTCAGTGTCTATCAGAAAATAAGCTCAAGGAAAAAAATCTTGGTGGGATCGTTTACAGCATTGGTGATGATGCTGTACTCGGTTTGTGAGATTTTAAAACAATATGGGCTCAAGTCTTATTGTATATGTCTAATTACAAATGTTTATTAGATTTAGATGAGAAAACATCTAGTTTCATCATTCTGCCAACTTTTCAAAGTAAGTCAATATATTAACTTTTAAAAAGAATCTTTTTTTTTTTTTTGCCCCTACCAGTCCTCTATCCCCTTGGAATTATGATTTAAAAGAAGGGAAACATGTTTGCCTTTTATCTTCACTTTATGTCTTTTGTGATAAAATGGATAAAGGTACATGAACCATTCACCAACACCTTCATACCATTTGCCCTCCACATGTGTGAATTAATAGGAAGAGGAGGTTTAGGCATTCGTTTGCCATGTTAGCTTGATTCCTTGGTTTGTCCTATAGCTGCTTCTGGTTTTTCATTGGGTTTGGTTAAAATCGAGAGTAGGATGCTCCACTTTGCTAAAGCCCCAAATGCACCTTCATATCTGTAAGCTATTTCTTTATTTTTTTTTTTACTTCCAACTTTTTATTTTGAAGATTTTCAAGTTTACAGAAAAGTTGGTAGTACAATGAAACAGTCATATACCTTTTCCTGTATTCAACAATTGTTATTTTGCCGATCTCGCTATAAACACTTTTCTTTTGAAAGAAGTGATGTCATACTTCACCCATTGCTATTGCATCCTGTCTCTCTTAAAACATAAGGACGTTACCTACGTGATCATAGTACGATTATCATACCCAAAGAATTTAGCAGTGATACAGAATTGTCTAATGTATATAGTACACATTCAAACTTGAGTCTCAATTTCCCCCTAAATTTTCTTTAAACATTTCTTCTTTCTTTAAATCCAGGATCCAATCCCACGACATGTGGTTATTGTGTATCTCTAGTCTTCTTTTATCCTAGAACAATCTTCCCACCTTTTTTGATCTTTTATGAAATTGACACCTGAAAAAGCAGGCCAGTTAGCTTGTGGAATTCTGTATTTCTGTGATTGTTTCTCACAGGTAGGTTCAGGATAAACATTTTGTCAGAAGACTCCATAGATGGCACGTGGCATGTCCCATTCATTTCGTCCCATCACACCAGGAGGCACATAATGTTGTCATTGCCAAGATAAGTTTGATCACTTGTTTTCTGTCAGATCTTTCCATTTTAAGAATATGCTTTTCTTAAGCAAATAATGTGGGAGGAAATACTTGGAGACCATTTGGATGTTGTGTTCACTCAGTGGTTTTAGCCTTCATTGATAATCCTTGCCAGAATCCATTATTTTATTACATTGGTGGCTTAAATAGGGACTTTCTGAATCTAGTATTCCATCTACATTTATTAGCTGGCACTCTTTCACAAAGAAGCACTTTTTTTCCTCCCCCTTCCTGCTTTTTTTGAGTATCAATGTGGATTCATCGATTCTTTTTAAAAATTCCATTTAATTACTGTAATTGTTCCAGATTTTGCCTGCAAGAGCACCTTTAAGCTTATTCATAGGTCATTTTGACCTATGCCTCTCAGTTTTGGAGCACTTGCTTGCTTTTTGCCAAAGCAGGATGTTCTGGGTTTATCATAGAATTTTCCTGCCCCAGACTGAGAATTGGCTATTTCTCCAGGGAGCCCTAGTTTCTTTTCACAGGGAAATGGTATTTGGAAATCAATATCTGGGTGCTACTGGGGTAGGCCCTTTCAGGGAACAGAGCCAGGAAATGCATTTTTTATAAATCATGAGTTCATTCTGATACTTTCATTTCAAATCTAACACTAATCTTCCTCACCTTTCCCTGTTCCACATTTTTATCTTCCTTCTCCCATGGTGAGAACCTTGGTTCTGCACATCAATATTTACTTATTTGTTTGATTCTACAAGACATGTAAAAATTATTTTAGAATTACTACATCAAAATCACTACCAGCAATAAACTTAAGTGGAAAATTTGTGATTCTTTTATTCTTGGAACATATCTCACTAAAAGAGTACATACGGAGTATTGGTTTAAAAATTGTTTGAAGTAATTTTGATTGTACTGTATTCTAAATTTCATAAATCTTGAGCTACTTTTTAACAATGAATGCAGTGAATCTCGGGGACAAAAGATACAGTAGGGTGGGGAGGATATTTTAGTGATCTGGAGTTAGAAATATTAGAATCGTGGGGCCGGCCCCATGGCTTAGTGGTTAAGTGCGCGCTCCACTACTGGCGGCCCGGGTTTGGATCCTTGGCGCGCACCAACGCACCGCTTCTCTGGCCATGCTGAGGCCGTGTCCCACATACAGCAACTAGAAGGATGTGCAACTGTGACATACAATTATCTACTGGGGCCTTGGGGGAAAAAAAAAAAGGAGGAGGATTGGCAATAGATGTTAGCTCAGAGCCGGTCTTCCTCAGCAAAAAGAGGAGGATTAGCATGGATGTTAGCTCAGGGCTGATCCTCCTCATGAAAAAAAAAAAAAAAAATACTGGAATCGTTTGAGATGCTGTGATAAAATTCTGTCTACATTTGATGGTGTTTGACTTCTACCCAGCTCTCTAGTGACAAGAGGAGCAAATTATACCACTTGTAATGTGGGTATGTAGGCCATTTTCCACTGTAGTAGAAAAAAAAGTCTGGACATTAGTGTTTTAAGAACAAATTGTCTCACAATGTAGGCTGCATTATGCTAATATTCTAAAAGTTATGTATTTTGCTTCATTTTAATGAACATCTAGGGAAGGTGTAGCCCAGCAGTACAAGCTCAGTGCATGGAAGTTCTCTGGCCCCGCTGCATTTGAGGGGCAAAGCAGCCTTTGGTGGCCGCCACCTCGCTTCTTCCTTTTGGGAGGCCAAGTATGAAAAAGAATAATAGTGGTTTGCATTTGGTTATTTTGCAAAAGAAAACAGGAATAAGGTGGCATTGTCTACCTGTTATCTGATGCTTTTCATTTTGGGGAATGTGGATGAATAACAACAGAATCTATATACAGCAATTCTGTGGTTATATTAAAAAAAGTGTCAATGCTAGTATATCTTACTAGAATGTGCCACAAAGTCAGTATGTGGAGCACTCAAGAAAGGCTACCTGAAAAAATTTTCAATTATCACTAATATGTTTGTTATAGTTCAAAGTATCGTAATCATTTTTCCTATGGATGTCCAGCCTTTTTCCTACTGTAAGGCTTTTAGTAGAGTAATTGCTCCCACCTCTGGGTGATTAGCCCTTTTCCTATTACTCCAGCCTCCTCATCCCACTCCCAACAACAAACACATGCCAGTACTTACTTTCCAAGTCTTTTAGGCATGTTTGCACTACGGTGTCATGAGAAGAGCCCAAGACCAACCATCACAACACCAGGGCTCTGATTTCTCAGATTTTTTTTTTTTTTTTTTGCTGAGGAATACTCCCTCTGAGCTAACATCTGTGCCAGTCTTCATCTATTTTGTACATGGGTCGCCACCTGGGATCCAAACCCACGAACCCAGGCTGCCGAAGTGGAGTGCACCAAACCTAACCACAGTGCACGTGGCCGGCCCCATTTCTCTGATTTTCAAGCTGGTTGGATGGCCAGGGCGAATCACCGTACTTCTCTGTGGAGAGCTATTTGTGGGGTGATACCACAACTTAGCAACTGTTTTATTCTATATGTAATGTGACTATAAAGCAAATTTGCTTTATTTCAGTAGTTAGGCCAGAGGTCAACAGAAAATTCAGGCTAGAACTTTTAAAACATTTTCAGTAAATCTGAGCCCTGGGTGATTCTGAGGAAACAAAATAGTTTGATAAAAATTAGTCTGCTTAAATGCCCATCCCACCTGCCTTGCTCCCATAAAGAAAAGTTACACCCAAAGAAAATTTGTATAATGGAGGACTTTGTATGTCCCTGTTCACTCTAGTTGTTTCTTTAAAGACACGATTCCCTTGGTTTAGTTCTGTGCATTTATTATCCAAATAACTGTTTAAATATACTTAATGATTTCCAAGTGTGTTTGTGGTGTACTTTTTCTAAAAGGTATTTTCTGACAATCAGATTTTGCATGTTAATTGAAACAAAATTGGTTGAATCCAGAGTTGGTCTTTTTCCCAGGTCAGTAAAGTGTCTCTAGGCCCAAAGAATTGTCAGTTACTTTAGGACTTTGATTACCAGCCGACTTGGCAGATGGTAGCCAAGCAGAATATGTTCTAAAGCATTCCATGTATGTAAAATATGTCTCCCCTTCCCCAAATCAGCAAAACATTTTGAGAATTAGCAGCTATGTATAATTTTGCATTCAAATTGACTAAGTGGAAGTAGCATTATGTATATTTTTTGGAGTTTTTTTTGTTTGGTGTATGTTACACACACGTTGACTGGCTCCACTGTGACAGTTTTGGACATAATGTGGTTTTTTCCTCACCTCCATGCCCCAAAACTCCATTATTCCACGTGTTCTCCTTTATATGTTAGTTCCCTGTGCATGTAGTAAAGAACTTGTTCCATGTCAGACATGCATGTATATGGACTTTTCCAGTGAACGTCACTAGGTAGGTTAAATAGAAAGCAGAATAGCCCAACATGCTGAAAATGGAAATGCAGGCAAGATTTGAAAAATGTTAGGAATATGAAAATTTTTCAATAAAAAGCTGCTTAAAGTTCTTAATATAAAATTTTAGATCCTTAAAAAAAATACTGTTTACTTGCTTTCAAGCAAGTGGAATAACCATGTGTTAAAATTATATACTTTTTGTCCAAGAAAGCAGTTGAAAGACATTTTCTGAAAACTCTCGACAATGCTTCTAAGGTGGTAGAATCCTAATTTTGAACAACCAGGATAGATTCTGACACGTACACAGTGAATGGATTTTAGCTCTGTGTTGTATCTATACTTTCTTACAAAAACTATTTGGTTCAGTAATATACATAACATCCTAGATGCCATCCAAGAGGATGTATTAAAAGGATCTTAACAAGAAAGACTATACTATAGTCCCATGATCCAAGAATCCTTATGGCAAGGATCTTATAAAATTGGTTCTTCATACTGTTTCTTTGAGAGAGACAATTGTGCTTTCAGCCAGGAAATGCTCACACTTGTTAACTGAATTAGCTGGCTTAAGAGTATGTACTTAACTGTGACAGAAATGAAAAGTAAACTCCCTAATTGGCCAGCTACAAGAATTTGGAGTTACGTTATTTTAATATCTTAAAACTGGTTTACTTTTTCACATTGGTGAATATAAAAATGTTTGCCATTCTCTCATGTATGAGAAGAAAAATAAGGGGGGAAAAAACTTTTTAAAGGAGTATTAGCTCTCCTCCATTATTATGCTACGTGACCATTTTATTGCAATTACCTAAAACAACAGTATACTTTGTTCCTGGAAGGCTGGGCTAAACCAAACCAGATTAAAAGCACATTTCCTACAGCTGGGGGAGAAGCTGGTTTTAATTTCCCCTTTCTTCCAGTTCACTCAGGACAATAGTTGGGCCATTTGGGCCCCTCCTGTGTCTCCTGCCCTCTAGGTAAATGAGGTAAGTGAGGTTGCATTGCCTGGCCCTTCAAATGCACCAAAGAAAGATAAAAAAAAAAAGTCCTAGCCATAACTGCCACTTTCCTACTTTTTAATCAACTGAACATTGCTCTCTCAGAAACATAACCTTTTGGGAGCAATTAAGCCACCTCAATCAAAAATATTAAAACGAACAAACCCCACATGGTTTCAGTTCAATCAAAAGATACCTATGTGCGTGGCATATCTAATGTGCTGATACAAAAACAGTCTAAAATACACTATCCTGGGGGAAAAAAGGGCACAGAATAGCCTTGATGGTATTCCTTTGTGTAGTTTTAAAGTGTATGTATAAATGCTATTATGTGCACAGAGTGCAGAGAGACTTCTGGGAAGATACATAAACTTAACAGTGGTCACCTGTTTTTAGGGGAGAGGGGAGCGGGGAACGGGGAACGTAGCTTTTCTTTCTCATGTAATTTTCTCTACTATTTGAATGTTCTAACTCTTGGATATGTTGCCTTGGAGTTTATTTTTTATGTCAGTGTTAAGACTATGATATTTTTGTTTGCTTCTTTATACCGCTCAGGATAAAGAAACGTAAATGTTACTTAACAGTCCAGAAAAAGACTGATAGATTTGACCATATTAAAAATAAATTTAAAAAATATAAAATATATTAAAATACAAAACTGACAAAGGATTGGCATCTAGAATAAAGAACTTTTAAAAATTACTCAGAAAAAGAAGTAATCCAATAAAAAAAACAGGCAAAGGATGCGAACAGATAATTCACAAGAAAGGAAATACAAATGGCCAAGAGAATGAAAAACTTTAGTAACTGAAGAAAATGCAAACTAAAGTCACAATGAAATACCATTTCACATCCGATTTGCAAAAATTTCCAATCACTTTGGAGAGTAATTTGGCAATTTCTAGTGCATTTAAAATGTGCTTAGCCTATGATACACATCCTAAGTAACTAATACACTGAGCTAATGTACAAGAATGTTCCATCACAGTACTGTTAGCAATACAGAAACAATTTTGGAAACAACTTTATGCAGTCAGTTGGAGAAGAGATAAATCATGGTGGCTCATATAACTACTACTGCACAGTATTAAAATTAATGAATGAGAGCATCACAACATGGATTAATCACACAATGATTGAAAAATGAAAGCTGCAGAATAAGACAGTATCAGGTTTAAAATATGCACAACAGTATTGAAGGAGAGGGTTTATGGATATGATAGTAAAAGTATAACACCATGCATGAGAATGATCATTGCCAAATTCTGGACGGTGACTACCTCTGGAGAGGAAAGGCAATGTGGTCTGGAAGTGCTAAAATGTTAGGACTTAACAAAGTAAGTGCTGGGAGGTCAGATACTCAGTATGTAAATAACAGTGTTTTCCATACACTTGAAATAGTTCACAGAGCCACCACCCACACACATACACCTACTTAAGCAAAGAAAGTAGCTTCAATAGTAAACTTGAGTGCCCACTGTGGGCCAGATGCCATATGTCTGAACAAGGCCTGGTGCCTGCCCTCAAGAAGATAATGGCACAGAAGCAGACTCAGGTTCTGACTAACTTGGCCACTGATGTCTAGGGAAGTCTGTTCTTGAGTAAATGGGCCTGAGACACTTAAAAGTTACGCGAAAGTTACTGAGGATGGCAGAAGACAAGGTTCAGATACTTACTATAGCCCTGCTTCCTCCATCTTTCCTTTAAAGAATGAAGATGATGGGGAGAGGAACAATGAGAATGAATTCAGAATAAAACAGAGATGACAACTTCCACACACAAGCAGAAATTACTTTTATTTTGTTAAAGTATTCCTTAATGAGCTAGCAATTATTCAGGTGAAGAAGACAGATTTATGACTGTATTAGCCTTGTCCCTGATTAAAGACTTATGAAAATTTATTACAGATTATACACAAAACATTATTCCCTAGAGTAGGTTACTGAAGGTCTAAGAGGCTGTGAACTTGAAAAAGCTTCTAGCGGCTTGTGTGGCGGCTCCAGTGAGACCACAGGACTTCCATACAAGGATGGACATATTTTTCTCTTTCGAATTTAAAGCTTTACAACAGTTCGGATGCTGTAAGAGAAGGAAGCAAAAAACACAGGTTTTGAATGATATCTCTTAAGACCAATAAAATTGTATTTTTTTAACCCTTCTTCTTCCATAAACCCCAAATCATTACTACATTCTATAATATATAGCTTAAGAGGAATGAAGCTTACCTCTTTCCTGCATGCATCAGTTCAAAGGCTTCATTAATTTGGTCAAAAGATAAATTGTGAGTCACAAATTCATCAACTTTTATCTTTTTGGACATATATTCAGTCACCAACTTTGGGACACTTTCTACACTCTTCCATCCTAAAAGAAATCATACATCTTTTCATTAATTTTTCCAAAAAATCTCTACAGCACGCTTATTACTTAGTGGGTGACACAAAGGTATTTAAGAGAATAAATTGTTTCATGAATTAAAGAGGAATGAAAATTTCAAAATCACCATAGAAAGGAGGAAGAATTTAATGCACATCTTCAGTTAAGAAAAAAATAAATGCCTTTTGAGTGTTTTCCTTTTTCTGTATTAAGATGTAGTAAAATCTCATTAAGTCTCAATTGAGACTTTTAAATTACCCAGGATAGAACTCTGGAAGTCTTAGAACAAACTTATTTAGGTCTACAATCGCAAAGATTTCTATAATGATGACATTCAATGAATAAAAAAATTGATGTGACAGATGACTTTCTTCAGTTTTAAATTCAACAATGAAATAGGGATAGCATCTAAGAATAGAAAACCATGAAACTGAAAAGCAAAGTAGGAAATCTTTGCCTACGTGACAAGATTTTAAACATCAGATGCCTCAATTTTTCACTTGTATTGAAAGCAGCAATAAATCAACAAAGAAGCTTTCTCACCTTTTAAACCAGCGATGCTTTGGACCATATTTCAAACCTTTTTTGAGCCTTTTCCAAATCTCCCTCCTTATATCCTCTACCAATTATTTTTTCCCTATAGACTGCGGGGCTTTTTCTTGCTCTTTTAAATCTCCTGGTAACTGAGACAACTACAGCCAACACTATCCTGTAGACTAAAACTTCCCTTTACATCTGTGGGTCATATGTTAGCAACACCCATAGGGTGCCAATGCTCCAGCTTATTTCCCAATAAGCATGTGCTAGGATGAGGCTTCAGAGGAGGCCAAACCCCCGCTCGGCCTCCCAGGCTTAGAATGCCGTTTGAAACACAGCTAGAGACCCGGAGATGATGCTCCTGACATGCATGTCTGGCTTTAAAAGTCTGAGCTAAGATACTCAAGTGTGGCATACATCTAGGGCTTTTGGAGAGAAGGGTTTAGTCAGCTTGACATTTTCTATGGCAAATTCTGTAGTATAAAAAAGAAAAGCCCTGGCCAAACTCCTCATTTTAGCACACTTTCCTAGTCTTTTCTCCTGGCCTTCAAAAAAGCTGGCATAGGGGCCAGCCTGGTGGCGCAAGTGGTTGGGTGCGCACAATCTGCTGTGGCGGCCTGGGGTTCGCCGGTTCGGATCCCGGGTATGCACCAATGCACCGCTTGGCAAGCCGTGCTGTGGTGGCGTCCCATATAAAGTGGAGGAAGATGGGCATGGATGTTAGCCCAGGGCTGGTCTTGTTCAGCAAAAAAAAAGAGGAGGATTGTCAGATGTTAGCTCAGGGCTGATCTTCCTCACAAAAAAAATAAATAAATAAAAAGCTGGCATAATATGAGGTAGAGGATCCTAACAGACACCTTGTTAAACACAGATCATTCAAAACTCACGCTATGTGATTTTTCCTAAGAGGATGATGAGAATATATATATATATTTTAAAAAACCTATTCGTTCACAGTAGTTGGGATATACAAACATGTTTTGATGTTTTTCTCTTCCCTAGCTGAGCAACCATGAAAAAGATGGAAACTGTTTCTCAGCATTCTACTGGTAGGGAGGCAACCCTAAACAACCATGTTCTTTTAGAATCACACAAGGGAACAGTGATCAGTCTGGCAGCTTTTCAATTTCGTTACAACGTTTTGTCTAATTTAATAGTTTCAGTTTAAGACTTAGTGTTGGTTACTGATGAAGTCAGTACTCTTCAGACAGAGGTGTGGTCACATCCAGTGATCACTGCACTCTCTGGAAAAGTGAGTAAAAATGCCAATAACCTACTGAAGTCCACAAAATGACACAGTGTGGCTGACACTACTGTTGGCTTATCCCGCAACCAGCTTCTCACTCCTGCCCTACTCCCAACTCTTTCCTCATGAACAGAATAGTGTTTTTTTTTCCTGTGTGTAAAAAGTGGCCTTGTGCTTCAGGAGAAGCTGAGCACCTCTCCAGCCCCAGAGGTAAGTAATTGAGTGTGCAACTCTTCTATTAAAATAACTTTGCATGTAACATCTTATGATGAGCAGGCAGTCCATGAAAATTCTTGTTAAGAAAGGTAGCCTGGCATTAAAATTCTGCCAGTGGAAAGAACAAAAGAGAAAATGTACTCATCTCATCCACCAATTTACCTCCAAAGGCAGTGCCTTTCCACGTGCGGCCTGTTACCAGCTGGAATGGACGAGTGGCGATTTCTTCACCTGAAGCAGCCACTCCAACCACCACGCTGAGGCCCCAGCCTTTGTGGCAGGCCTCCAGCGCTGCTCTCTGCAGGCAGAGATGTGACCAAATCAAAGAAGTCAGTGCATTCTGTTGAGAATATCTGCTTCCCCAGAAACTTCAGGGGGAAGAGGGTGGTGACAGAGCTTTTAAAAAATATGGCAACAAAATGATCAAACTGAATGTCTAGTAAATTTAATTTTACTGAACAATTTTAACAGGTATTTAAAAAAATTACTAACTTGGCTAAATATTAACACAAATTGAAAGACGTGGAAGCTTTTATTTGCTGTCTATTTTTAAAAGTAAATCCTAGCTCAAAATTGTAAAGATTTTAATAGAAGAAGCAGGTTAGGGGCCGGCCGGTGGCGCAAGCAGTTAAGTGCGCGCACTCGCTGTGGCGGCCCGGGGTTCGCCGGTTTGGATCCCGGGCCGACCCGGGCACGCACTGACGCACTGCTTGGCAAGCCATGCTGTGGCGGCGTCCCATGTGAAGTGGAGGAAGATGGGCACGGATGTTGGCCCAGGGCCAGTCTTCCTCAGCAAAAAGAGGAGGATTGGCAGATGTTAGCACAGGGCTGATCTCCTCACACACACACAAAAAAAGCAGCAGGTGGAGAAGAGTAACACTTTTGCTTAGTGTCTACTTTGTGTCAAGTAGGTGCTATTACTATGAGCACCTGACACAGGAGGACACTGAGGTTTAGAGAAGCTAAGTTGTTGCTCAAGGTCCCTGAGTGAGCATGTGGGTGTACACCTACTTCCAAAGCCTATGCTCTCTACCACTGCATCATCCTGCCTTTTCATTTCACAAAACAAACCTGACAATTAAGCGTACACTGAAAGGCAAAGAACATTTTTCTTCATCTTTCCCCAAGCCATTCCTGAATCATTTCCCATACACAGTTCAAATAGTTATATTTCCCTTCTTCTATTAAAATAAGTCTTTTCTGGGCCGGCCCCGTGGCTTAGCAGTTAAGTGCGCGCACTCCGCTGCTGGCGGCCCGGGTTCGGATCCCGGGCGCACACAGACGCACCGCTTCTCCGGCCATGCTGGGGCCGCGTCCCACATACAGCAACTAGAAGGCTGTGCAACTATGACATACAACTATCTACTGGAGCTTTGGGGGGAAAATAAATAAATAAATAAAATCTTAAAAAAAAAAAAAAAAAAAGTCTTTTCAAGAAACTTTTCCTTTGTAAGAACAAAACAATTTTTAATCTTAATTAAGGAAACTGCATTTAAAAAAAGCAGTTCCACACAAAAAAAGGAATGAAGTCAAACATACTTACCATGACCTTCACATTACCAATACACTCAAAGGAATAGTCCACTCCGCCATCAGTCATCTCAATGAGCACTTCCTGGATGGGTTTACTGAAATCCTGGGGGTTAATACATTTAGAGGCTCCAAACTCCTTGGCCCTTGCGAATTTATCTTTATTGATGTCCACACCAATGATCTGCGATGCACCAGCTACCTTACAGCCCATGATAGCCGCCAATCCAACTCCTCCCAGGCCAAAGACGGCACAAGTAGAGCCAGGCTCCACCTAATGGTAAACATAGTCTATAAGGTACTCATTCCACAAGAGTCAAGGAAATCACTAGGTTTCTTATAATAGATGGGGCTGATTTCACTATTCCAGTAAAGCTTTGTTCTATCAAATTAGAAGGCAGAAGCTAAAACCCAGGCCAACACTTACCTTGGCAGTATTCACAGCAGCACCATAACCAGTTGAAATGCCACAACCCAGAAGGCAGACTTTATCCAAAGGTGCTAAAGGATCAATTTTAGCAACAGAGATATCAGCCACAACTGTGTATTCAGAGAATGTGCTGGTTCCCATGTAATGTAAAATTGTCTTTCCTTTGCATGTAAACCTACTAGTACCGTCTGGCATTAATCCTTTCCCTTGAGTCACTCTAAAGAAAAGAAAAAAGAAAAAGGCGGGGTAGAATCATGTTTCTTAACACCCCTAAGAGAAAGAAATCAGTTTAAAAACTAATGACCAGTAAACAGTTAGAAAAGTGTGCTAAGATCAAAAGTCTAATTTCTAATGTATTTATTAATAATTTAGCATCTTTCAGCAATGCCTTATTAGGGAAACTTATTAAGAGATTTATAATCTTTTTTATTTTTTATTTTATTATTTTTTTTTGTGAGGAAGATCAGCCCTGAGCTAACATCCATGCCAATCCTCCTGTTTTTTTTGCTGAGGAAGACCAGCCCTGAGCTAACATCTATTGCCAATCCTCCTCCTCCTTTTTTTTTCCCCTTTTTCTCCCCAAAGCCCCAGTAGATAGTTGTATGTCACAGTTGCACATCCTTCTAGTTGCTGTATGTGGGACGCCACCTCAGCATGGCCGGAGAAGCGGTGCGTTGGTGCAGCGCCCGGGATCCGAAGCTGGGCTGCCACTAGTGGAGCGCGTGCACCTAACCGCTAAGCCACGGGGCCGGCCCCAAGAGATTTATAATCTTAACCTATCTTTTCCAACATTCAGTATCCTTCTCTTCTGGGTCTTACTGTCAGAGTATCAAAATAATTTTAACAGGTATGACTTATGGATCAGATGAAATTATTTTAAAATTCCATCATAAAACTCAGTGAGCAAATATAACTTCATAAAGCATAAAGCCAAAACCAGCATGTACACAAGCAGTGATCACTAGCATTTATCCAGATCAGAAGATGAAAAGAGATTGCCAAACTGGCTATTTCAGCTCTTTCAGGCCTTCTTCAAAAGTGTAACTGTCCTCAAGGATTCAAGTTACGTTTTCCCTTCATTTAGTTTTTCTGTCTGTGTAGTTGGTTACACCAATAAAAGGAAACAAATTCACAAAGGCAACCAATGTATGTGGTAACAAAAATTATTTTTGATATTCTAAATAGATAGGTGATGTAGTGTCTTGCTTATAGGAGGATATGCCCTAAAGTCCCACACACTTAGGTTCAAACCCTGTGTGATCTTGGGCAAGTTAATTAACCTCTGTGCCTTAGTTTCCTCACTAGAAAATGCAGAGAAACAATCGTATCTTTCTTAGATTGCTATAAAAATCAAGTGAGATGTTATGTAAAGCATTAGCATTAGTGCCTGGCACAGAGTGCTTAATAAATATTTCTTATTTTTAATAATAAAAAAAAAACCACTATGGGGCCGGCCTGGTGGCGTAGTGGTTTAAGTTCGCGCGCTCTGCTGCGGCGGCCTGGGGTTTGCAGGTTCAGATCCTGGGCGCGGACCTACGCACTGCTTGTTAAGCCATGCTGTGGTGGTGTCCCATATAAAGAAGAGGAAGATGGGCATGGATGTTAGCCCAGGGCCAATCTTCCTCAGCAAAAAGAGGACGATTGGCATTGGATGTTAGCTCAGAGCTGATCTTCCTCACAAAAAAAAACCCCCAAAAAACCCACTATAATTTGATGTACATTCTTAGATAAATCCTTTGGAATATATATGGATAAACAAATATACAGATAAAGAGAAAAAGGATTGCCTCTGGGTTCAAGGGTAAATACATTTCCTTTGCGAGAAAAACAAAAATATGACCAGAAACAAAGAACAAATAGGTGACAAAGCTCTGCCACAAATAACTGTTTCATCTCCATGAGAGCAAGGTAAATTTCTTTAGCCCTCCTTAATGTGAGGAATCACTTCTGTCCCAGAGGAGTTTCATAAACAAAAGGTTATGTGGGATACAGTTTAAGCTTTGAAACGACCTGTCCCTCTAAAAGGTTACCAACAGCCACAAAAAACACATTACCCTTATTATATTTGATGTGTCACAACATTTTTCAGACTGTTTGAAATTCCCTTTCAAAACAACTAGATTTGTTTTAGATTCTAGCTTTGCTGAAAGTAACTGTATTTACATTATAAAATAAATGGAACTTTGTTTTCCAAAAATATAAACTAATTTTGTCAATGGCATTAGAAAACAAATGGCGAGAACAAACGTAGCTTCCACACAGTGCTGGTGTGTATCCTATGACTCAGCAATTCTGATCCTAGGAAAACACCCAGAGAAAGTAGTGTATTTATCTACCAAGAGACACATATAAGAATGCTCACAGCAGCATTAATCACAACAGCCCCAAACTGGAAGCAACATTAATGTCCATCAACAGGAGACGTTATGAATGAAAGAAACCAGACAAAAGAGCAAATGTTGCATAATTCTATTTATATGAAGTTCTATAGTGAAAGAAATCACAATAGTGGTTACCTTTGAGGGAGGCAGGTGTTGACCTGGAAGGGACATGAAGGACTGTGTGGGGCGCTGGAAGGGTTCTCTATCTTGATCTAAGTGATGGTTATAACTATCAGGTGTGTATATACATACAAATTCATTGACCTGTACACATAAGAATTGTATTCTTTAAATACTACATATATGTATGTATGTTCTACCTCAATAAAAAAGGAAAGAAAAAAAGGAGACAAACACAAGGAGATCTTAAACTGCCTCAAGGAAGTAGCTCTTTAAGTGCTGTTACCTCACTACAATAAAGGAAGTACCTTTTCTGTGTCAGAGGGTTATGTTATTTCTTGTGGTCTTCCCCAGTAACCTTAGGAGGTAAGTTTTATTACTTCAATTTCATGGACAATAAGCAGGCTCATAAAAATGATTTCATTTAATTTCCTAAGCGTGTCCCTCTTTACTGCATATTTTAGCACATTTAGCCTAGTGTTATGGAGGGAGAATGGGTTCGGAAAATTCTGTTTTCTCTCTTAATAGTTGATGATACTGGGCAAACCACTTTATTTCTGAGTCTTAATTTTCTCATTTATGAAAATAGGGATACTAATGATGATGGTGAGGTTACTATAAAGATGGAATAATTCATCTAGAATGCTCTGTATAAATTGCCACACAATTACTTACTATTATCATTATTAATATGACCTCTTAAGAATAAAATAAAAAGATACTAACCTTATCTTTTGGCAAAGGTTTGTTTTAGGATTTAGACAAAATTTGCATTCTCCACACTGTGGGATGTAAAGTGGGATGACAGTATCACCTGGAAAACAAATTCGAAGACATTATCCTCAATAGGCAGCATCTGCTTCTAAATGAATACCCCGCAACTTCCCATTCCTGTCAACATGTGCGCCTTCGAAAAGTTCACAACCTCAAGGCTTAGAATCTCACCTACATAGCATCATTCAGACACTGCCTTCCCATGCAAAAAATACAAGTTTCAAAATTATCTAAATGAAATCCTGAAAACAATAACTGGAGAACAAGGTTATGTGCTTCAAAATACTGACTCATTGATGCATCTTTAAAAATTCTTGCTTAATTGGACAAAATTGGCTTTGGAAAGGTACTTAAAGTTTCAGATGAACAGCAGTCTGCAAAATCAGAGAGAAAAACCCTCAAATATTTGTGCTTCCCAGATGAGGAATAAAATCAATCTCAACAACTTACTTAGGCAATAACTTGTTCATAAATAATGTGTTAATTTATCAGAAATATAATTTCCCTATAGAAATAAGCCAAAACTGTAAAATAAGTGGTTCAAATACCCTCCTTACCTGCCTTCAGCTTAGTAACTCCTTCACCAACACTTTCCACAATTCCAGCACCTTCGTGTCCCAATATCACTGGAAAACTCCCTTCAGGATCAGCCCCACTCAGGGTATAGGCATCAGTGTGGCAAACCGCAGTGGCAATAATCTATCAGGATATTACAATAAAGAGCAGTTAAGTGTGTGTGCCTGCAATTTGGAGTGAAGTATAGGTCAAAGGAAAGGCACTTTTACTTTAATACCGTATTTCATTGATTCTAAGATAACATTTCTTTCATATTTTAACCACTAAAATCAGCATGCGCTTACAATCTATGGCATCTTAATTAGACCTGGCAGCATTTTTTTTAGTGGCAGATAAAAATAATGGTGCATTTATGTGCAATGAAATACGGTGTGTCTATTCTTTCCAGTGCCTGTTAGCAAGAGAAGGTAAACAAGGTGACCTTTCAGGCTCAGTGCCTTCAGGTGTGGCAGGAATAGCACCTGTGTGCAAAGCAGATGCTGGCTGCCTTCTGTTAGGAAATGTGATTTCTCAAAAGGTGCTCAGACTACTTCTGAAACATGCCAGCCTGCTTGGTCTGGGCCAAAACTCAAAGCTTTTAGTGGAACCAACTTCCCTTTTTAGCAGCCACGCACAATTTCTACTTAAATAAGCCCTTTATCCTTATCTCTCTTGCTTTCAAATATCTCTTATCTTTCCAAACTGCCAAAAGCACAGAAAGCAAAAGCCTCAGAGTGTTTATATTTGTGCTTCTCACTTGTATACCCACTTCAAATATAACATTCTTTGCTATTTGTTAGCTGCTTCCTAGGGAAGACAGCTGAACTCAGTGTGCCCCATACAGCTCATCTTATGTACATCCAAGACAAACATTTTCTTTTTCACTGGGAAAATCACAATCATATTAACTTCTGAACTTAAAGAAAAACATACAAACTATTATAAGATTTCAGATTCCTGGGTCTGGGTTGAAAAGGACCTTAAAAAGTTATTTGGCCCTGAGCTTCGTGACTTGATATGTGTGATCCCTGGGGCATGACCCAGTACATTTGCTGTGTATCTGGGGGTAGGAAGTGGGAAGTATACTCCAACTCACAGCAAAAACAGCTGATTTTTCTGGAATGTTAGTTTTATTCAATGGTCACTACTTTAAAGCATTAATTTTATTTCAAAACAAGCACAGAGTAGAATGTTGAAAAACACTCAGCTGGCTGCCTTGTGCACTGTGCCTCTCTCCAGGGGTAACTTCACTTCTTGGCACAGCAGAGGTTGAGCAGCACTGGAATAATGAATCCCCTGAACTCTGGCCTTGTCTGCAACAGTCAGTACATTTTAAAGCTCTCTAAGCAAGCTGACTTCACTTCCTTGTTGCTCCAGTCGATCAGGAACCTCTTCCCGAATCTTATTTGAAGTCTCTTCTAACAAAACTGAAGACCCTTTCTTCTTTTGTTTCTAACCTCTCACCACATATTTTAAGTTATGGGATCAGTACTAAGGGGAGCATCCTACAAAATCACCCTAAACCCAGTCTACAGAAGATAAATTGCAGTAATCCAGTGATCCCTGGGGAAGGCTGTTCAGCCGAATATCAAAGCTAAAAAGATGGAGACGAAAGCTACAAAGGTGAGAGGGATAAAATAAGAGGAGGATGTTGTGACTCCAAGATTGGATGACTTTCAATACCTTCTCCTTGACACTGTCTTTTGGGATTTATCCTCTGCAGACCACAGAGGATTCATCTATCCAGAGACCTAATCCCAAGTCCCTTCCAGGGCCTTAGGTGTATCATTACCTTAATTCGAACTTCGTGAGCCTTTGGGGGTGCCACTTCTACCTCCTCGATGGAGAGAGGCTTTCCAGCCTCCCAGGCAACTGCAGCCTTGCACTTGATAACCTGAAAAGGGAAAAAAAGAGAGCAAGTTGGTTTGTCCTCCTGAACTAATAGTAAACCACCTCTCAGTTAATTCAGACACCAATGAATGCAAATCTTAGAAAGTATATCACAGATTCATAAAGAAACATATACCTCTAAGTGATACGGAGAATTGTTCTGCATGTTTTTAGATTTCATATAAATAATACTCATTAAAAATAAGATTTGAGATGACCCCATGGTCAGATATAAAAGCCTCTGTTAGTTAGGAAGTTTTATTCATCAAATATTTAATGACCCTCTACAATAAAGAAGCAGGAGTAGATTAAGAATACAGGTTGCAAGAGACTCTGATTCAGTAGGTCTGGCACAGGGTCCAAGGAATGTGAACGCTTAACATGTGCCCTATGAAATTCTTTTGCTCAGGCTGGTGTAACACTGGTATAGTGTAAAACTGCAGGGTGGGAAGAAGTGTAAGGAGTATCAGAACAGGGGAACTTAAAAAAGGCCAGTCTGAACTGAGATAAGCTGTAAGTGTAAAATATACCTCGATTTTGAAGAGTTAGCACAAAAAAAGTAAAAATATTTCAATAATATTTTAAAAATATTGATTACATGTTGAGATAGTATTTTGAATATATGGGATTAAACCTTAATCCCATTTTAATGTGGCTACTATAAAAGTTAAAATTACATATGCAACTCGTACTGTATTTCTATAGAACAGTGCTGCCTTAGAGTTTCCAGTCAGTACAACCCTCTGCTACCAGAGACTCAAGTGTAATGAGGAGGGTTTTGATCAGTTCACATCATGCTTATGAAATGTTGACAGAATAAAGGTTGAAAACCACTGGGTTTATAGGAGACAGACTTGAAAGTCAATAATTACAAAAAGTGGGATTTAAAGGGAGAGGCACGGGGCTGGCCCCATGCCCTAGTGGTTAAGTTTGGTGCACTCAGCTTTGGCAGCTAGGGTTTGGTTCCCAGGCGCAGACCTACACCACTTGGTGGGGGCCATGCTGTGGCAGCAACCCACATACAAAATAGAGGAAGATCGGCACAGATGTTAGCTCAGGGTGAATCTTCCTCAAGCAAAAAAGAGGAGGATTGGCAGCAGATATTAGCTCAGGGCAAATCTTCCTCAGCAAAATAATAATAATAATAATAATAATAATAAAAGGCAGAGGCACAAAGTGCTAGAGATGGCAAAAAGTGGAGAAAGAGTATAACTTTGGTTGGTGGGTTTGGGAAAACTTCACTTTTAACTAGGATACCAAAGGATAAGGAAGAGTTAGTTACAAATGGTGATAAAACACCTACATATACGGTGACTGAAGAGTGAATGAGAAGGTATATGAAGCCCCTTATACAGTCCTTGGCACAGTGTAGCTTTGCAAATGGAAGTCAACAGTTACTAGCAGCAGCAGAACAAAGAGTGGAGGAAAAGGAGAGTGGACCTATATGGAGAGATGAGTGGTTTGTGTAAATTGGTGAGGCTGGAAATTATTCCTGGTAAATTAAAATGTAGATATTAAAACTGATGGTACAAAGAATTCAGATGCTGCATTAGAATGTTTTTTCACCTCAATGTACCATAAACCTCAAAACAAAATTCCAAAGGTCAAATTCAGAATACTAACAATGAAGTCATATATTCTTGAGATCTGAAGCAAGATGAAACAATAATACATCCATATCTAAGTTTTATGCACTGCCTCCTTGAAGAATGTTTGAAAGGAGTTTAACCTTTTCCTTTCAATGACAATTCTAAGGAAAATAAAGCCCCACTCTAAATCCACAGGCAACTGCCCTACTTCAGCTTTCGAACTACTACAGGAATTATAAATTTTCACCTTCTCTGAATAAAGACACTTAGTAGTAAGAAAAAACTGCTGATCTATTAAGTCTGAAAAATTGTTTAGAGTTTACCATTTGTTTTCAACGCCAACACTTAAGATTATAAATCTTTCCAGAAAATTTCTAAAGTTTGCAAAGCATTAAAACAATCAATAACCGATTATTTATATTATTCGTGTATTTCTGCCTTTCTTTATTGTCTAATGTGTATTTCAGGAACCTGGAATGGCCAGGTTTGTCAGGGACAGACCTGGATCGGAATCCTGGCTCCCTATCCTTAGTGATCACTAAGGACGACCAGCCTCAGTTTTGGGCCTGTAAAACGGGGACAATACTTCGCAGAGTTCTAACATGAGGATTAAAGGATATAAAGCTCTGGTTCCTAAGTGCTCAAAAATGTTACTGAAAGACCCAGGAGTCTTCCCTAAATACATTTCTTGGTGGCGCAATAATTGCTCAATTATGAATCACAGTCACCAAACAAGCAATCTAGAGGTCAGGAGCACGGGTTCTCGCCGCAGCTCTGCCACCTGGAAGTGTGGCCCCGGGCTAGTTACTTAGTTTTGCGGACCCAACGCGTGGCCGCCCCTAAGCCGTTTCCACCCGGACGCCAACCGCCCCCGCCTTCGGTTCGCCCCCGCCTACGGCTGCCTGAAGCAGCACAGCTCGCTCAGGTCAAAGCTTCCCCCCTTCCTGCCCGCCCGAGGCCCCGTTTCAGCGCGGAGCCCCGCGCGCCCCCCGAGGCCAGCGGCCCGGTTCCACCGCGCGCTTTCCCTCCCTCCCTCGCTCGCACTGGGCCAGCGGGGCGGCCCGCGCTACCTGGTTCGCCATTTCCGAGGGTTCCCGTCGGCGGGGCGCGCGGGGGCCGGGGTGTAGGCGGGGCGCGCGCCGGCGCAGGGGCGCGGCGCGCTGCGGCGGGGCGGGGCGTGGGCCGGAAGCGGGGTCCGGGGGTGTGGCCAGGCGCGCCCCCCAGCCGGCGCGCTGGTGGTCTCGCTTGGAAGGCTGGAGGGGGTTCCGTGATGGTGGATGGCGGCGCCTCGTGGCCAAGTCGGCAGGCTTGCTGCAAAACATCTGTGTCAGAGAAGGGTTTTCCGCGTGGCTTTAGCCCGGGCGGCGCAGATGATGCTTACAAAGGAGAGGTGTGGAAGGGGGCCCAGGAATTTCACTGGACGCACGCGAGCGACAGGGGGACTGCACCCTCCCCGTGCGCTGTACACTTTGTGTGCGCTGCGTCTTGAGGACACAGATGAGTAAACCAGAGCCCTCCAAGGGACTCTCCATCCCCAGGGGACACTGAGCTGTGAGAAGAATGATAAAGGGGACACACGGAAAGGGGGCCCCATTCGGCAAACTTCCCAGGCTCCTATGCTCCTGAAGGGTGAGGAGGATTTTTGGGGAGAAAACTTTGCAAGGAGGGGAAGAGGCGCGCGAAACGTCTGTGGAACGCGGACGCCTTGCATGTGTTTTAAGAGTGTGCTAGAGTGTAGGAAGTGGGAAGGTGGAGTATTTGCCAGTGTACCCCACAACTCTGACTGTTGTGGACTCTGAATTTTATTAGATAGCTCTGCCAGACAGACCCCTCTCTCTGCTTCTTGGTCTTTGTCATGGCTCCTTTTCCTCAGTACATGCCTGACGGATTGGCGATGTCAAAAATTCTGTTCTTTCTCTCCCTTCACTGTCTCATCTACACCATGGCTTTTTAACTTCTCTCTGTATAAGGACGACTTCTAGATTATTATCTCCAATCAGGATGGCTCGCATAAACTCCAGGCTTAGACGCACAATTGCTTTGTAGACGTCTGTCTCCCTTAGGATATTTCACAGTAACCTCAAACTCTTCCAAAACTCATCTTGTCATCCTTTCTCCCTAAAGGTACTCTTTCTGTGTTTATGTGTGGTACCACCATCCACCTAATGCCCCAGCCAGAAACCCGGGAATCACAACTTCTCCCTCTCCCTGTCTTTCTCCTGTATTCAATCTGTCACCAAACCCTGAATAACTCTCACATCTTGTGCCTCCTCTCTCCCCCGGTTGCTGCTGTCTTAGTTCAGGCTCTCATCATTTCTTACTGGGCTTCTGAAAAAGCCTCCCATCTGGTTTTCTTGTTGCTAGACCCCTGAATCTAATGTACTTCTAAACTAATGCCCCCTTAGTGATCTTTCCAAAACATACATCAATCTAAGCCATTTCCTTTCACCTCTAATAATTTTTGAATGATGTGGGTTATAATGGGTGAAAGGGGTCAAAAAGTACAAACTTCCAGTTATAAAATAAGTCAGTCATGGGGATATAGTGTACAACATGGTGACTATAGTTAATAATACTGTATTGCATATTGGCAAGTTGCTAAGAGAGTAAATCTTATAAGTCCTCATCACAAGAAAAAAATTTTTTTGTAATTGTGTATGGTGATGGATGTTATCTATATAAATAGACTTATTTTGGTGATCATTTCACAATATATAGAAATATGGAACATTATGTTCCCTTGAAACTAATATAATGTTATATGTTAATCATACCTCAAAATAAAATAATAAGCCAAATAAAATAATAATATTAAGGAGAAATAGTTGAAACAAGATTGGCAAAATGTTCATAATTGTTGAAGCTGGCTATGAGCATATAATAATTTAATATGCTATTGGGCCCGCCCCGTGGCTTAGTGGTTAAGTGCGAGCACTCCACTGCTGGCGGCCTGGGTTGGGATCTGGGGTGCCCACCAACGCACCGCTTGTCCGGCCATGCTGAGGCTGCATCCCACATACAGCAACTAGAAGGATGTGCAACTATGACATACAACTATCTACTGGGGCTTTGGGGGGAATAATAAATATAAATAAATAAAATTATAAAAAAAAATATGCTATTATCTATACCTATGTGTAGCTTTGCAATTTTCTCCGGAAAAGTGTAATATAAAAGTAGAGAGAGAGTTGACCATAGGTTGACATAGGGAACCAGAAGAATATAGCTTGGTGGTTCTCCAACACTTTGGTTTCAAAAGCTCTTTATTCTGTTAAAAGTTATTGAGGGGCCGGCCCCGTGGCTTAGCGGCTAAGTGCCCGCGCTCCGATGCTGGCGGCCCGAGTTTGGATCCCGGGCGCGCACCGATGCACCGCTTCTCCAGCCATGCTGAGGCCGCGTCCCACATACAGCAACTAGAAGGATGTGCAGCTATGACATACAACTATCTACTGGGGCTTTGGGGGGAAAAATAAATAAATAAATAAAAAATCTAAAAAAAAAAAAAGTTATTGAGCACTCCAAAAAGCTTTTGTTTATGTGGGTTGTAGCTATTGATATTTACCAGATTAGAAATTAAAACACAAATTTTAAAGATATTTATTTATAAAATTTTTTTGAAATAGCAATAATAAAGCCATTGTATGTTAACATAAAGAATATAGTGCTAATAGCCAACAGGAAATGACAGACACAAGGAAGGTTAGAAAAAATTCAGAATACTTTGCTTAGAGGGAGGGAAGATCCAAGAAACTAATAGTTGTTGTCAAACAGTTTAAGAACACTCACGTGAAAGAATAGGAATTTGTTCTGTTTGTCATCAGATTGTGGCATTGAGATAAGTAGTTAGACTTCATGAGAAAAAAAAATTCTTCTATTTAAGAATCTTCAAGGGTTGAGAGAGGGATAAAATCCAAACTTTAGCTGGGCCAGCCATGCCCCACATAAGCTTGTTCCTGCTTGTCTCTCCATCCTTCTTTTCTTTTTTTTTTGTGAGGAAGATCAGCCCTGAGCTAACATCCATGCTAATCCTCCTCTTTTTGCTGAGGAAGACCGGCTCTGAGCTAACATCTATTGCCAATCCTCCTCCTTTTTTCTCCCCCCAAAGCCCCAGTAGATAGTTGTATGTCATAGTTGCACATCCTTCTAGTTGCTGTATGTGGGACGCTGCCTCAGCATGGCTGGAGAAGTGGTGCGTCGGTGCGCGCCCGGGATCCGAACCTGGGCTTCCAGTAGCGGAGCGCACGCACTTAACCGCTAAGCCACGGGGCTGGCCCATCTCCATCCTTATTTTCTACTATTCTGTCACACAAGTTTCACACCAACCTTATGGAACATTTTCAGTTCCTTAAAAGGACTGTCCTCTTTCTTGATTCCAGACCTTTGTATATGATAGAACTTCTGCTTGGAATGCAGCAAGCATTTTTCTAGTGAAAAAAAGACCTTTTAGCATAGAGTTAATTTCCTTTTCCCTGTTGCAGATATATTGTCTATCTGCTGGGAAGAAACACTTGAGTTTTTATGGTGCCTTGCTTGTTGGAACATAACTTCCAATCTTGTTACATGTCAGACTGGAAACTAAAAGTCTGACATGTAACAAAATTGGAAGTTATTACTCCATCCTAGCAACAAGTAAAAAGCTAAACAAACTGAAAAATCAACAACTCTTCTTAGATCCATTAGAGAAGTGAGATCACAGGGCGAACCAATGACCCCAGAATTGGAGAGACAGACAGATGGATCCAGAGAAGCACAACTTACCAGAGCAGAAACCCATCTCCATGGGACCCAGTATTGGGGATAGCAAACCTGAAGTGTAATTGATGAATTGCTCGAGGCTCATTGTGGACAAGTCTGAAAGTTAAAAACTCCGGAGGGATACAGTCATAGAGGGGCTCCCACAGTTCTGTGACTTTTACCTCTAGGAGCTCTACCAGTTTCTCACAGTGAAGACTGGAGAAAAGTCCCTCATGCTTCTGCTAGGGGAAGGGGAAAAAGAACCATTTTGAAATATGCCAGAGCATTCTGTTCTTCTTAATAAGGCCTGCTCTTAAGAGAGACTATTTTACCAGAGCCTAACTTACTGAGGTATTATCGGAGTTTAACTGATATTGGGGAAGGGAAATACCCAACTTCAGCACCCTCTAGAGATCTTGTACCACTTGAGATGGTGGAAAAAAAAAACTGAGAAGAAATTGTGAAGTTCACAACCAGGGGCACAGGCTCACTAAAAGACTGAGATCTAATCAGGACTATAGAACACTTCCCCTTCTCCCACATCTTACCACTATGTTAGTAAAGACCTATTTAATCCTTTTTTACCTGGTAAGTGTATCATGTCTTCCTTCCAACAAAAAATTATAAGGCATACTAAAAGGCAAAAAACACAGTGTGAAGAGACAGAGCTAGCATCAGAACCAGTCTCTGATATGGCAGGGATGTTGGCATGATCAGATCATGAATTTAAAACAACTATGATTAATATGCTGAGGGCTCTAATGGAAAAAGCAGATAACATGCAAGAGCAGATGAATAATGTAAGCAGAGAGATGGAAATTCTAAGGAAGAAAGAAAAAGAATTGCTAGAGATAAAAACCACCTTAATGGAAATGAAGAATGCCTTTGATGGGCTTATTAGTAGACTATGCATAGCTGAGGAAAGGATCTATGAGCTTTAAGATATGTCAATAGAAACTTCTAAAACTGAAAAGCAAAGACAAAAAAGACTAAAATAAATGGAAAAGAATATCCAGGAACTGTGGAATGACTACAAAAGATGTAGCATACACATAATGGGAATACCAGAAGGAGAAGAAAGAGAGAAAAGAACAGAAGCAATATTTGGAGCAATAATGACTGAGTATTTCCCCTAACTAATATCAGGTACAGGCACAGGAAGCTCAGAGAACACCAAGAAGGCTAAATGCCAACCCCCCCCCAAAAAAAACCAAAAAAACTACACCTAGGCATAACATATTTAAACTACAGAAAATCAAAGATAAAGAAAAAAATCTTGAAAGAAGCCAGAGGGAAAAAACACCTTATGGATAAAGGAGCAAAGATAAGAATTACATTTGATTTCTCCTCAGAAACCATGTAAACAAAAAAATAGTGGAGTGAAATACTTAAAGGGTTGAGAGAAAGAAATGTCCAACCTGGGGGCTGGCCCTGTGGCCTGGTGGTTAAGTTTGACATGCTCCACTTTGGCAGCCTAGGTTTGGTTCCCGGGCACGGACCTACACTACTTGTCAGTGGCCAGCCTGTGGCGGTGACCCACATACAAAATAGAGGAAGATTGGCACAGGTGTTAGCTCAGCGCAAATCTTCCTCAAGCAAAAAAAAAAAAAAATGAGGAAGATTGGCAACAGATGTTAGCTCAAGCCGATCTTCCTCAGGGGGAAAAAAATGTCCAGCCTAGAATTCCATATCTGGTGACTTTATCTTTCACAAGTGGAAGAGAAATGAAAACTTTCTCAGACAGATAAAAACTGATGAAATTTGTTGCCAGTAGACCTGCCTAACAGGAAATGTTAAAAAAGAAGTTCTTCAGGGAGAAGGAAGATGATATAGGTCAGAAACTCAGATCTATATAAAGAAGGGAAGAGCACTGGAGAATAAATAAGTGAAGGTAAAATAAAAACTTTTATTTTTCTTATTTTTAATTGATGTGGTAACAATTTGTTCAAAATAATAGCAAAAATCTATTTGATAATTATAGTTATGTAAAAGTGAAATGAATGACAGCAATGATACAAGGGACAGGAGGGAGGAATTAGGATTATTTTGTTACTTGTATGGTGCTAGCACTACCAATGAAGCAGTATAGTGCTATTTGAAAGTGAACTTGGATTAATTGTAAATATATGTTGCAAACTCTAGGGCAACCACTAAAAAGAAGTATAAAAAGAAGTATAATTGATATACTAAGAAAGGAGAAAAAATGGAGTCATATAAAATGCTGCATTAACACCAGAGAAGGCAGAAAAAGCGGGGAAGACATATTAGTAACAAAGAACAAGGTCAACAAATAGAAAACAGTAGCAAATATGATAGATAGTAATCCAGCTATATCAATGATCACTTTAAATATCAATAGTCTAAATGTACCAATTAGAAGACAGATTGTCAGTACAGATCAAAAAATAAGACCCAAATATATGTTGTCTACAATAAACCCACTTTAAATATAAAGACACAGATTAAAAGTGAAGGAATGGAGAAAGATTTACCATGATGACACTAATCAAAAGAAAGCTAGAGTAGCTATGTGAATTTCAGACAGAGCAGACTTCAAAGCAGGCACTATTATGAGGGATAAACAGAGGCGTTACATAATGATAAAAGGGTCAATTCTCCAAGAAGACGTAACAATCCTTACTGTGTATGTGCCTCACAACAGAGCTTCAAAATACATGAGGCAAAAACTGGTAGAACTGCAAGGAGAAATAGATAAATCCATTATAACAGTTGGAGACTTCAACACCCCTCTATCAGAAATGGACAGATCCAGCAGGCAGAAAATCAGTAAGGACATAGTTGAACTCAACAGCACCATCAATCAACTGGATATAATTGATGTCTATAGGCTATTTCATCCAACAACAGCAGAATGCATTTTCTTTTCAAGTTCACATGGACCATCTAGCAAGATAGACCACATTCTGGGCTACAAAACACACCTTAACAAATTTAAAAGAATAAAAGTCATATAATGTATGCTCTCTGACCACAATGGAATTAAACTAGAAATCAATAGCAGAACGATAGCTGGGAAATCTGAAAATTTATGAGATTAAACCACACACTTCTAAATAACACATAGGTCAAAGAAGAAATCTCAAGAGAAATTAAAAAATATTGGAACCTAATGAAATCGAAAACACAACAAAATTTGTGGGATGTAGCAAAAGGAGTGCTTAGAGGGAAATTTATAGCATTGAATGCATATGTTGGAAAAGAAGAAAGATCTAAAATCAATCATCTAATCTTATACATTAGGAAAGTAGAAAAAGAAGAGCACGTTGAATCCAAACTAAGCAGAAGAAAGAAGTGATAAAATTTAAAATACAAATCAATGAAATTGAAAGAAGGAAATCAGTAGAGAAAATCAACAAAACCAAAAGCTGGTTCTTTGAAAAGATCAATGAAGTTGATAAGCCTCTAGCCAGGCTAATTAAGAAAAAAAGAGAGGAATGCAATTGCTAATCAGAAATAAAAAAGGGACATCACTGCAGATCCCATGGACATCCAAAGGATGATAAAGTAATACTGTGAACATCTTTATGCCCACAAATTTGATAACCCAGATCAAATGGACAATTTCTTGAAATATACAATCTGTCCAAAACTCACACAAGAAAAAATAGACCATTTGAATAGGCCTATATGTATTAAAGAAATTGACTCAGCAATTAATAGCCTTCCAAAACGAAAAGCACTGGGCTCAGATGGGTTCACTGATGAAATCTACCAACAATTTAAGGAAGAAATTAATACCAATTATCTACAGTCTTTTCCAGAAAATAGAAGCCAAGGGAGATAAATACTTACTAATTCATCCCATGAGGCCAGCTTACCCTAATACCAAAATCAGACAAGCCATTATAAGAAAACTACAGACCAATATCTCTAATGAACCTAGATGGCAGAAGTCCTCAACAAAATATTAGCAAATTGAATCCAACAAGACCAAGTGGGGTTTATCCCAGGTATGCAATGCTGGTTCAACATTTGAAAATCAATTAATGTGATCCATCATATCAACAGGCTAAAGAAGAAAAATCATGTGATCATATCAATAGCTTATTTTGAACTGAAGGACTCATTAGGTGAAAATGACTTGGTGTTTTAGACTTTGTAACAGACAAGTATGTATATACTAGACATAATCATATAGATTTCAGAAAGTGAAGCATATTTCACAGAACTCACAAGTACTGAATGAATTGAAGGAAAAGTTCATGAAGCCAAAAATGTCTGCTACGTTTTGAGCAGAACTGGCTTTTGTTTTTTTCCAGCGCTATTTGACATTGCTTGGGTACATACTCCATAGAGAGGTAGAGAGGGCCACTGCTATAGTCCCCATGAATTGGAACAGAAAACTGTCTGAGCTGAAAGCAGCCACAGATAGGTTGAACATGAGGGAGCCAGAAGTGGTTGGTACTAATTCTATTAAATACTGAGGTTTTGTACTGAGAGGTATTGAAACTATCAAACCCTTTCTCTTGGGAAAGCACACATACACATGGCATACAGAAGAGATGGACATCTAGTTTGCAGCTGCAGATCTGAATTGTGCAATTTTTCCTGTTACTTTTCAAGACCAACACATATCACAGAATTGGGAGGTCAGAGACTCTTCAGGGTGTCTCTTTGATCCTGAAGAAGTAAATTTTCCTTATTTTTTTGTAGTAATTTTATTGTAGTAATTTTATTGTAAGTTATCCGTTATTGTAAGTAACCTGAGCATATCTTTTCCTGACAGGAACTTTGGAGACTCTGGGACTCTGGAAAACCTGACAGGCTGGAGAAGTACAAGATATAATTTCATGATTAAATGTAACGGGAAATTAAGATGGGACTTTTTATATTGTCTCAATTTTGGCTAAGAACTCCAAGGCCAAGCAATATAGATCCCAAAATTATCACCACTTTATAAGGCAAGGTTCTCGACTACCTTATGTAGGGCATGCTAAGAAAATTTCTTCTGCCAGCATTAGCTCATCTCCTATCTCTGAACTTCATAAGAGAGGGTAAAGAGTTCATGGGGAAGGGTGGAAATGGTTGGGAGGGAGAATTTCTTTGGAGAGAGTTGTCGGTGTGCCATAAATGCCCTTCCCACCTCCTGGTAAAAGTGATGGAAGCACTTCCCCCTCATCTGAAGCCAAGAGAAGAAAACCACTCAAAAAGCTTAAAATGTTTTCTTTGGAATCTGGAAATAAAAATTTAATAAAAAATAAATAAAAAATTTAAGGCTAGGGCTGGCCCAGTGGCCTAGGTGATTAAGTTCGGCGTGCTTTGTTTCTGCGGGCCAGGTTTGGTTCCCCACATGGACCTACACTGCTCTGTTAGCAGCCATGTTGTGCTGATGGCCCACATACTAAAAAACAGAGGAAGATTGGCACAGATGTTAGCTCAGAGGAAGATTGGTGTAGGTGTTAGCTCCAGCAAAAAAAAAAAAAGAAATCTTTAAGAAAAATAATAAATATCTAACATAACCCAGTTATCTTAATTTGGTTTATTATATTAATTAAAAGGAATGATTAATTGTAATTATGATTATATTAATATCACATGATATTATGTCATATAACCAAAAGTCTAGAGGGAGGTGGGTAAATTCTGCTGCTCAGTAATGTTAGGGCTCTAACCTAGAGTTCAGCGTGTCTGCCATTCCCTTGTCTTTTCCATCATGGTTGCAAGATGCCAGCTCCAGCCTGTCATGTCCTTACATGACAACATCCAAAGGCAGGAAGGAAAAGGTCTTCTCTTTACCCTCCCCACCCTCTTTTTTTTAAATCAAGAGGGAAATTTCTCCCCAGAGTCCCACAGCAGACTTCCCCCCCTATGTCTCACTCACCAGAATGGAATCATGTGTCTACCCAAATCAGTCACTAGCAAAGGGGAATGGGATTAGACCAGTTATGGTTTAACTCCTGCAGCTGAGGGAGAGTCCCACCTTCCCTGAGCTCATTATTGCCTGATTCTTGAATAAAATTGGGGTTCTGTTTGTAAGAGAGAACTGAGGAATGGCTACTGAGTAGGCAACCAGTGTGGGCAACTCCATCTCTCGTTTATAGTGTGACCTGAAAAACTGCCAGTTTTGAGTAGAGCCTAAAGCAGGAGTCTCCCCAGCTGGTCTAGACTGCTGTGAGGTGACTTGCATGCTTTCCTTTTATGGACAGAATGTTTTTTAAGTGTCATGGCAGGATGTTGTCTGGAGCCTGTGGCAAGCTCCAATAGTAGAATCATGGTGGAGAACCTGAAGTTTTAGAGCAAAGTCATGCTCCCTTCAGTCCTTGTTCTGATTAAAAATGCCTGACCATGGGACACTAGGTGATCACGCCATCTGAGTTTCTCACCATGAACTGGGTATTATTTGATCCACAGAATTATAAGGCTAGACATGCCCAGGAAGATGGCATTATCAAGTGGAAGTGATGTATGTAGGACTGGACCAAAGCAGATCCTGAAGGCACAGTAAATTGCCTGAGCAATTGTCTCACACTCCTAATGCACTTCCATCCCTTGGGGAGATTTCCTATGATCAGCTCATAGAGGAGGAAGAGAATTTCAGCTTGGTTTCCAATGCTTTGCACAATATTCTGGCAGTTGGTAGGGGTAGACTTGGTAAATCTTGCTGAGGTACAGAACTTCAAGCATTATATCTCTTTGAGTCCTCTTTGACAGGAATGAAATGGCCTGAGGTATGGATCTACAGCCATTAATAGACAGTAATTAATGATTTGGTCAGATGATCAGGGACTTTGAAGGAATGAGGTTGTAAGATTGGTAGTAAGGAAAAGAGATAAATGTGGATGGACCTTACATGATGGGCACTGAGTGTGAGGATACTTATATTCCAAGTGAATCTCACCACAAGGTCTGATTTTGGAAAAGATTGACAATAATCAGGTGAACAAAGTGATCCATCCTGGGGATGTTGTTCAGTAGGCCACCCAAGTGCTTACTCAGTGGACTTATAAATGTAATGGCTATAGAGGTGACCATGGGCCCAACAGCAGAGACATTCCTTATCAAGACTATTCTGGCTCTGCCACTGCTGAATGCCCAGATTGATAGCAGCACCTACCAACCCTGGGTCCCCAATATGCTACAATACCTAAGGGAGACTAGGCAGCCACTCTGTGACAGATTGATTACATTGGGTCCCTTTCTTCATGGAGGAGGCAGAAATTTGTTGTCATTGGGATCCACCCTTATTCAGGATCTAGTGTGGTTTTCCCTATCTGATATGCTTTTCCTTGTATCATCATCCATGGATTTATTAATATAAATGAAACATAGATTCAGACTCTCAGATTAAAAAAAATTAAATATAGCAATGGCATAGGCTTTTAATTATTACATTATTATAGAATAGTTAATTCCATGTTATGTATGTGGAAGAAAAGGAAAGTGCTAATAATTCTAATTTGGAAGAAAAATTAAAAGACTGCTTAGAAATATAGAGATGTCAATTACAATATTATTACCAGATTGAAACCTTATCAGTAAGACCATCAGAATTGCAGATTCCTCTTGGAGGTTATTTTCACAGGACAAGGCAACACTTTCTAAAGCCTTTGGAGTCTTACAAGACCTTCTGGTTCAAATAACATTTATATTAACACACAATGAATTTCTTTTTAACAAAAAACAGAAGACATTCTAGGAACAGTTAGGAATATTCACATGTCTGCATATTGCTAAGGAGCACAAATTTATATCCTTGGAAACACTCTTAATACCTTATCAAGCCAGGTTTTTTGAAGCAGCTTATGATGCAGAATTGAATTTCTCTTTTCATAGCTACAAGAAGGGACATCTCTTTCTCAAACTCCTTTGGTTAATTATAAGGACTTTCATTTTTAAGGTCAGGTTCTAAAATTTTATTGGCTACATTATAAGCAGGCCTATAGAACAGAATTTTATTGGCAGAAATGGAGAAAGGGGTTATAAATGTTATTTAATAATAATAAAATAAGGATATAATTTTTTCTATATTATTAAATGCCTTATTTACTTATAATTTCCTTCTAAAGAGACCTTGAAACTTCAGAAAAGATACACGGTCTGTCCTTGGGTTTAGAGTGGTAGAATAAGAGTAATCTGGTTTAATAGCATTCCAGAAAGGAAATATTTTGGGATTTTATAAAGCTCAATATTTGTCAACAATGGAGATGACTGACTAAAGAGTATATAAAACAGCGTGCATTTACTGGTATATTATTCAGAATAAGTGTATTCTTCAGAATGCATGTGGAATATTGAATTAAAGTATGCTTAGAGATATTTAATTAGGAATAAAGAGGCCACGGTGGTAGGGGAGAAGGGGTTATGTCAGCTGTTTTCAACTGTCACAGGGCCTGAGGTTACTCTGTGATGCTCCAGAGAGCAGGACTAGGGAGGCAGACCTTGGCTTTAATTATAAGGAAAAAAATTGGCCTGTGAAGGTGTTTAACCCAAGTTTGACTGACCAGCTCTTAGGCATATTTTTAAAAAGTAATTTACTTATTGAATTTGGAATCGGAAACCATCCATCTTTCTTGACCCAACTTTTTATTTTGAAAACTTTCTCAATTTCAAAATTTGAAAAACAGGACAATGAACACCTCTATGTCCTTCACCTAGATGTACCAATTAATATTTTTTGTCATGTTTACTTTCTGTCTCGCGCGTGAGTGCACACACACACTTTTTGATGAGCCATTTTAAAGGAAGTTGCATGTCTCATGAAGTTCACCCCTGACTTCAGCAAGTATCTGCTAAGAACAAGGACATTCCTCTGCCCGTTACCATCCATCCTTAAGATAATGTTCAGCTTGAAGATTCTATGACTCTTCAAGATTTTTCTGACTTGCTTATGAAGATGAATCTTATGAAGATTCTCATAAGCAAGTCAGAAAAATAGTATCTATAACACGTGATTCTTTCAATGAGGTAATAAATTCTTCCCTGCCTGCCTAACAGGGTGCGTTACTGGAAGGCCTGCTATCTGCAAGGCACTCAAAGAGTGTGAAAAACGGCCCTCCCTCAAGAAGCTATGCTTCAGTGAAAATGTTGGAGAATCAGATGGAATAATGCATAGGAAAGTACTTTGTAAAATGTCAACTATGATAAAAATGGAAATTGTTATTCTCTCTCTTTTTCTCCATCCTCTTAAAAGACATTAATGACCTCTGACAATATCAGTTATCATTTTTAGGCAGATAACTACAAATCAAACTCTCTAGAAGCAACTGCCTTCCATCTGGGTGTCTCAGCAGCTCTTTGCCCACCTGCCAGCCTTGCCTCCAATATCACTCCATCTGGTAGCGGCACAAACCTTCTCCCAGGGTCTCAGGCTCCCAGTGACCTGAAGGCATCTTTGATTCTGCCACTCCCTGTGCTCCCAGCATCCTATCTGCGCAGATTTGACAAACCTACCCCTGTCTCTGATCCTAAATCAGGTCCCAGCTTTCCCTTCCTACTGCTACTCTTCAAACCAGGCTCCCTTGATTTCTTGTCTGTGTTGTTTATAGCCGCCTACAGGGGTCTCATTCTCCCATCCTTACCCTCTTTGATCCACACTAATCTGAGTTTGATAGCCCCTTGTTTGAATAACTGCCATGGTTCCTGCTGCCTACCCTTTCAAAACAAATCCCTTCATCTATCATTTAGGTTCCACAATAGGAACCCAATCTAAGTTTCCAGGCTCATCTTCAATTACACAGCGGCATGAACACAATCCACCCACCAAAGAGCATTGCTCTTTCTTTTGTAATCATGTCCTGTGCTTTCCTGATTATGTGCCTTCACCCTTGCTGCTCTCTCGGCCTAGAAGACCCCCCTCCCCATTCTATGCCACCTCCTTCCTAAAGGCTCTCCAGAGCTCTCCAAGTGACTCTGAAGCACAATGGAAAACATTGTACTTGACCTCTTTTATGGCAGTCATTATATCCTGTCTTGTAGGGTGGTGGTCTATGGCAATATCTTATTCCCTTTACTGAGCTGTTGCTCCTTCAGAGCTCTGCTGCCCTGTGAGCCTTGTCACTGTCTGGAAAGAGAGTGGACTTGGGAGCCAGAGAGCCCTGTTTAAATTCCAGCTCTGCCGCCCAACAGCTGTTGGAGCTGGTTCAGATTATTTAACCCTTCCCTGCTTTAGTTTCCCCACCTGTAAAATGAATATTACTATCCAGTTCCTAGGATTAGTGTGAAGTCTGATGAGATGAAACATGCAAGGTGCCTGACACAAGAAAAGGCTCTCCACAAATGGCAGTTCCCCTTAGCAAATGTCGAGGGGAGGCTCGACTGGCTTTTATCTATAAGAGAAGGTGATGTCCTGCTAACCCAGCTGGATGGGGCCCCTCCTCTGTAGATGGTCACCACTTGGTCCTTTTTACTCATTAAGAAGATGACAGGGCTATTTTCATTTTTGAGACAAGACTGAAGCAGAAGTAATGGCTTCCTTCCTATTATCTACTGGCCAATAATAATAAGAGTTGGTAGTAATAGTGAAAGGGCAGGTAGACAGGACAGGGAAGAAAGAGCAGCAAGAACACTCTGAATTAAAATACCCAGCAGTACATATCGAGAGACAGAAAATGACAACAACTTTGCAAAACAAATATTACCAGATGCATTATGCAGTATATAAAGGAATAAGCTACCATATTCAGCTAATTTATTTTAGGGAGGTAGGAATCATTAAATAATAGGAGAGCTATTAATATAATACATCAAATTATTACGTCAAATACAAAAAAAATAATTGCTTGTATAGATGCTTAAAATTTATTTGATAAGATTCAACATCAATCCCTAATAACATTATTTTAAGAGTAGAAATAGAATAAAATATTTCCTTAATGTAAGAAAAAGTTTAAGATTAAAACCAGCAGCCAGCATTATATTTAATAGTAAAACATTAGTTATATCCCCATTAAGAATATGTACAAAAGAAGGAATGTTATTTAATATTGTTCTGAAAGTTATGGCTAATGCAATAAGATGTGAAACAAAATTGAAGGTATATTATTAATAATAAAGAGATAAAGTGATATTTATTTTGGGATGAAATCATATAAGTCCAAAGATATAATTTAAAAATTGATTAAACACAATGGGATGAATGTAAGATAAACAGAAATCAAAAGCATTCCAATATAATTGAAATAATCAGCTAGAAACTTTTCAATATAAATATGTAATATATATAAATATATGTAATAAATATAAACGTATATAAATATGTATAAACATTTGAAATAGTTTATAAAGATTTTGAAAAGCTTTGAAATGGTCTAAAAAAGATTTGGGAGAGTTGTGAGAAAAAATGAATACAGACAGCCCACACACAGTAGCAAGAAAAAATATAAAACATCTTAGAAGTAGCCTTAATGCATAATGTCTTTCATCTATTCAAAGAAAAGAGCAAAATTTTATTGAGATATATTCATTAAAGTTTAAGAAAATGGAAAAATATACTGTCTTCCTGAGCAGAAAGAAATATAAGTACTTAAATATTTTCAAAATAACATAGGTTTAATCAAGACATTCAATGAGTATTTATGGAGCACTTACTACATGCCTACCAAAATTCTAGGTACTAGGATAACCATATGGGCAGTGAATACCACAAAGACTCTGCCCACATGGTGTTTAGATTCTTATGGAGTTGACACACCAAACAAATAAAACCTTACTATACTATAATGTCAGGTACTGGTATGTGCTTTGAATAAAAATAAAAGAGGGTTAAGAGCTAGAGAATGAAAGGAGGGGATGCTATTTAGAATAGGGTGATCAGGAAAGGCTTCTGAGGAAGTAACATTTGGGCAGATATTTGAATAAAGTGTAACACAGAGCCACGTGGCTGTCTGCAGGAATAGTGTTTCTTGCAGAGGGAGCAGCAAATGCAAAGACCTAGACGTGGAAACATGCTTGATGCCTTCCAGGAGCAACAAGTAATCTGGTGCTGCTGAAGCAGAGTGAGTGAAGTGGGAGACTAGTAGGAGATGAGGACAGAGGTAATGTGGGCTGATCATATAGGGCCTTGTAGACCATATAAAGACTTTGGGTTTCAAGTTTTGTCCTAAGTCTGATGGTAGCCATTGGAAGATTTTGATCAGGTGAGGATGTGATCTAATGACATTGTTTTTTTTTTTGGTAAGGAAGGTTGGCCCTGACCTAACACCTGTTGCCAGTCTCCCTCTTTTTGCTTGAGGAAGATTGTCCCTGAGCTAACATCTGTGCCAATCCTCCTCTATTTTGTATGTGGGATGCCGCCACAGCATGGCTTGATGAGCGGTGTGTCGGTCTGCATCTGGGATCTGAAACTGTGAACCCTGGGCTGCCGAAGTGTAGCACGTGAACTTAATCACTATGCCACCGGGCTGGCCCCACTAATTACATTTTTAAAAAGATTTGTCTTGTCTCAGTGCTGAGAATAGACAGGGTAGAAGTGGGGGGAAAATTGTAAGAGTAGTTAGGAGGCTATTTCAATAATTGAGACTGGAAAAAATAGGCTTGTACTAGGGTAGTAGGGGTAGAGGAATCAGAAGTGGATTCCAGATATATTTTGGAGATATACCTAAAAGATTTGCTGATGGGTTGGGTAAGAGGGAGAAAGAAAGAGAAGAATCAAGATTGGCCCCTAGGTTTTGTGTTGAAGCAACTGGTTGGATCACAGTGTTAGTTAACTGACGTAGGGAAGACTGGGAAAGGAGCAGGAGTTGCGGGATTGAAATCCAGAGCTGTGTTTTGAACATGTTAAGTTTGAAATGTCTATCAGACTCCAAGTGGAGATGTTGAGCAGGCAGTTGCTATGAATCTAAAACTCAACTTCTCAGGCCATCGGCAGATAGATGGAATGTAAAACCAGTGGATTGGATGAGCTCATCTATGGAGGCTAGAGATGCCTGGGGCTCACCAACATTTAGAGTTTGGGACAAGGAAGAAGATCCAGCAGAGAAGACTGAAAGGAGGCAGCTAGTAAAATAGGAGAGAACCTGGGAGCATTTGGAGTCTCCGAAGCCAAATAAATGGTTTCATATAACTCTCATCAAAATATCAATGATTTATTAACTGACAAAATCATTCTAAAACATACCAGAAAAGCTTAATGCTAGCACCTAGGATAATGGACCATCCCACTACATACTTTCGTAACAGCTGATACAGACATGATGTTTTTATGACCTAGTAAAATGAATGAAATCTTTCTTAAAAATAAGCGATTTGCTTATGTAAGCGTTCTGTCTTCTGCCATATAACCCCTCCATTTTTGTACTGACACACTTGTTTTAGTCACCTTGCTGGTGCCCTTGTAGAAAGTTAATAAAATGTAGCACAAGCTTGAGAAAAATTTGTCTGAGAAATTTTGCTTTTGATACTCATAAATTGATCCTATTTCATATAAGAATCTATTATGCCCTAAGGAAGCCTATTAAATTATTGGGTAGGCATGAATTATTCAATAAATGGTGTTGGGACAAGTGTCTAGAAATATGAAAACTAAATTGATTTGTCACTTTATTCCACATGCAAAAATAAATTCTAATTGATTAAAAAGTTAGATATTTAAAATTCAAACAATACGATCTGATGTCAAGATGGTGGTGTAGGTGGACTCTGAACTCACCTCCTCCCATTGACACAACAAATTTACAACTACTCTTGGAACAATTACCCCTGAGAGAGAACTGAAAAGTGGATAAAAAGAACTCCTACAACAAGGGACAGTGCTGACTGAGGTGGAAGAGGCAGAAATTCCTTTATAGAGAAGAAAAAGCCACCTTCTAGCCATGGTGCTCCATGGCGAGCTGGGAGCAATCTTAAGGTATGAAGCCTTTTCTGGAGGAGTGGGGGATCTGAGCAGGAGAGCTTTACCAAAATAAGCAGCTTTTGGACTCAGCACAACTGAGACAAGTATCATAATATCTGTCTTTGTTGGCTATTAACAACAAGGGGGAATACCCCAGAAAGCTACTGGACATAAGGGGGAAAAAAAGCCTGCTCTTAAAGGGCCCACACACAAATTTACACGTTTTGGAAAGCAACCTAATATCACCAGAAAGAGAAGTGCACAGTCCTTTGGTGAAAGGACACTCACATGATAGGCTCTGGGTGCATTTCAGTGAGAGGTGAGACCTGCCTAGGCTGGGACCACCTCCCCAGGGCCTGAGACATTGGTGACAGTCATTATTGTGACCTAGTACAGACATGCTGACAGATGCTGGCAGACACTATTGGAGTTCTTTCCCTGGCCTGTTAGTGCAGGGATCTACCCCATGCACTAGAGCACTGATTTAATCCAGCTCAGCCAGGGCAAGCAGCCCTCTGTAGGGACTGGCCCTAATCAACAGCAGGCCCTCGGGCTACCTGTCAGCTTGCTTAGGTGGGGTGTCTGGAACCTCTGCAGCCAGGCAAGTGAGTCCACCTCTGTGGGGCAGGACACATGCAAAGGGCGGGCCTGCATTGGTGGAGTGTGTGGGGCCTCTGCAGTGGGGCAACTGGGTCTGCTTCAGTGGGTCAGGGTGTGCTCATGGGGCAGGACTACATTGATGGGGTGTGTGAGCCTGCAGGTGGTGGGGCTTGTCAGCTGCAGCAGACTTGTGCGTCTCAAACAGCCACATAGGGATTGGACCCCATCTTCCAATGCCTAAAACAATTGGGTGCTCCCATGCCTGGGGCTGGCCCCATTCACCTGCATGCCTGAGAGAGCTGACGATAGCCTTGCAGGCTGGAGGCCAACAGCAATTGTAATCCCCTGAGCCTAGCAACCAGCCATGCTGGTGGCCTACTCACTTAACAGAAAAACTGCAATAGGAATGTGCTATTAGACCTCGCAGCTAACTGTGCTGGGGCTCCCCATGCCCGATAAGTGACTGAAGGGACCATAGAGCCACACACAGCTGAGTATTACAACCAGCCAGCCAGGGGGACAGCCCAGCCTCCCCGGGCACCTGCAGCAAGAACAGCCCTGCCACAACAGAAGGACACACGTAGCCCACACAGGGAACAATCCTGAAACAATTGGAACTGGCGACGAGAGTGAAGCACACTGCTGGGCCTCATAAGGCGTCTCTCACATAAGGCCACCTCTCTAAGATCGGGAGATGTAGCTGATCTACTTAATACATAGATATAAGCACAGAGAAAGAGGCAAAATTAGGAGACAAAGGAATATGTTCCAAATAAGGGAACAGGACAAATCCTTAGAAAAAGAACTAAATGAAACAGAGGTAAACAATCTACCTGACAAAGAATACAAATAATATTGATAAGGATGCTCACTGATCTTGGGAGAAGAATGGATGAACTCAGTGAGAACTTCAACAAAGAGTTGGAAAATATAAAAAAGAACAAACCAGAAATGAAGAACACAGTAATGGAAATGAGAAATTCACTAGAGGCAATCAACAGCAGAGTGGATGATACAGAAGAATGGATCAGTGAGCCAGAGAAACAACTAGAGAAAATCACCCAAGCTGAACAGATAAAAGAAAAAGGAATTAAAAAGAATGAGGACAGTCTAAGGGACCTCTGGGACAACATAAAGCTCACTAACAACCATATTATAGGTGTCCCAGAAGGAGAAGAGAGAGACAAAGGAGCAGAGAACATATTTGACGAAATAATAGCTGAAAACTTCCCTAACCTAAGGAAGGAAACAGACATCCAGGTACAGGAAGTACAGAGAGCACCAAACAAGATAAACCCAAAGAGTCCCACACCAAGACATGTTATAATTAAATGTCAAGAATTAAAGATGAAGAGAGAATCCTAAAAACTGAAAGAGAAAGGCAAGTTACATACGAAGGAAACCCCCTAAGGCCATCAGCTGACTTCTCAGCAAAAATCTTACAGGCTAGAAGGGAGTGGCATGATATATTTAAAATGATGAAAGGAAAAAACCTACAGCCAAGAATACCCTATCTGGCAAGGTTATCATTCAGAATGGAAGGAGAGATAAAGATTTTCCCAACAAGCAAAAACTCAAGGAGTTTTATTACCAACAAACTAGCCTTACAAGAAATGCTAAAGGGAATTAAGTGGAAAAGAAAAGATCACAAATAGGAATAAGAAAATTATCCAAAAAAACCCCCCAAAACAACAACAACAAAAACAAAATCAAAATCTCTGGTAAAGGCAAATATACAGTAAAGGTAGATGATCAACCACCTATGAAGGTAATA